>NC_139716.1:43002414-43012414 GCF_964188405.1 Protomyctophum parallelum
TAGAATCTGATCTCAGGTCAGAATGGGTTCTTCAGACCAGTGTGTGTCCGGCGGAAACCTCGTATGAATCTGATCTCAGGTCAGAATGGGTTATTTACTCACTGTAGACAGATCATTAGCTTTGGAACAGCAGTGGGACTGTGCATTTTTGCGTCTGTGCGTGCGTCTGTGCGTGCGTGCGTCTGTGCGTGCGTGCGTCTGTGCGTGCGTGCGTGCGTGCGTGCGTGCGTCTGTGCGTGCGTGCGTGCGTGCGTCTGTGCGTGCGTGCGTGCGTGCGAAGCCAAACCATATGTCACAACCCCCCCCCCTCTCCCTGTGGCCACAGGACCACTCTGACCTGCCCATCGGCGCCGCCGCCACCATGGCCCACGAGATCGGACACAACTTCGGCATGAGCCACGACCACGAGGGCTGCTGCGTGGAGGCCACCGCCGAGCAGGGAGGCTGCGTGATGGCCGCCGCTACTGGGTGAGCCTCCGTCCGTTCCCTGCATGTCAATCAATGTCACCCCAAAGTCCCCCAAATTCACCCCCACAGGAACCAATCCTGACGCCATTTCTCCGTTCTACAAGATTTAGCGGACATTTGACCGGAATTCCCCTTTCATTGTCAATTATCCCATTCTGACCGGGCACCCATTTTGGTGTTAGCATCATGTCGTGCTTTAGCTATTTAAAAATAGCAGATCTGGCCCAGGCCGTAGCGTAACGGTCTGGGCACCGGACTGGTGATCCAGTCGCGGTGTGCCGCGGGTTCGACTCCCGGACCCGACACGGCCTTTACCGCATGTCATCCCCCCATCTCTCTCCCGTTTCCTGTCAGCCTACTTTCTATCCCTTAAAAAATCAATAAAGGCGTAAGCCGCAAAAAAATATCTTAAAAAAAAATATATATAGCAGATCTACAAGCTCATATCGCGCCACCGAGTGGCGCGATACGAGCTTGTAGGTCTGCTATTTTTGAAAAATCGAAGAATGACTGACATAGAAACATAGCTTTATCAGAAAACTGTCAGGATGTAGAAGACGTTTATAGAATCTGATCTCAGGTCAGAATGGGTTAAATGGCTAATCTTGAAACGTGTGGGGACAAAAGCTGTTTATCGAAGGGGCTAGCGACCATTTTGACGGTCACCGTAGGTGGTACCAAAAAACTGGCTCGGCCCCTGGACTATATGGGGATTATAATACAAATAAATAAGTAGGGATGCACCGATCCGATACTCGTATCGGAGATCGGCGCCGATCCAGGCTAAAATTCTAGATCGGGTATCGGATCGGTGGCCGATCCATTATCCTATCCGATCCGATCCGATAATTATGTGTAATTACAGTATGAAAACAACTCTACCTCCTCTGTGACACAGCAGTGTAGTATTGACAGTATAACATGTGGAATGCAGCCAGGCTAGCCTGCGCACACATTAACCTGGTCTAATTGTTGCACAGTTATTTAATAAATAATTCAGTGCATTTATATCTGTGTTTGTTACATTTTGTTTTACAAAGTTGGGAAAGTAATGTTTAAGTCAAGCCTTGATGTTGCCTTACACAAAATAATGATTCCAGACTCCACACAGTGAGGCATACAGCTTAATAGGTTATTACGTTTCTTTGTGGGGGGTATCGGATCGGTACTCTGTATCGGCAGATACTGGACCCCCATGTATCGAAATCGGTATCTAATGCCAAAAAGCCGGATCGGTGCATCCCTATAAATAAGAACACAAACCCATGGACTTAGCGCCCTCTACCTGGGAGCTCTATAGAGGTCATATCATTGTGTGGTGTCGTCCCAGCCACCCGTTCCCGTGCGTCTTCAGCGGCTGCAGCAAGCGGGACCTGGACAGCTACTTCCAGAAGGGAGGGGGCATGTGCCTCTACGACATGCCCAACATGGAGGACCTGGTGGGGGGGAAGAGGTGTGGCAATGGATTCGTGGAGGACGGAGAGGAGTGCGACTGTGGAGAGGCTGAGGTGAGAGAGTGCCATAATTATTATTATTATTAATATTATTATAATAATCTATCTATAAATGCATCCATCTAGTCTGTAATCCACGTAACTCGAGAACCGTTCGCCCCACCGACAAACACACGTACAGGTTAACAAATGAACTGCTTGTGATGGAACGCCAATTAGAATCCAAACGGCAACCGCTTTTGGTTGAACGTAACGTTCCGCCAAAAGCGTATATTATTATTATTATTATTATATTGATATATATTTATATCAAACCGGATTGCTGATTTCTTTTTTTTTCTTTCTTTTTTTTTTCCTTGGCCTTTCCTTCTTCAGCTATCCTAGACAGGTTTGGCGCATGCGCACTTCTTGTATACGGGACTAAAAAGCTGAATAACTCTAAATCTATGGAGCTCTCCATGGTTTTGACAAAACGCGCAATGTTCTAAGGTCTTTTCTGATTATCCGTGATCTCGATTGGAACATCGGCGCTTTTTAGAGCAAGGATGGACTCATTTCAGCTCGCTAGCATTGACGCTAATTATTTAGCATCTATGATGGCCGCCCCAAACCAAATGTGCATCCAGTGTGCAATAACACACTAAAATGAAGTAGATCCGGGTCGGCAGTCAAGCGTTGGCTCTTGCAGTATTCCTAAAGTGGGCCTAAACTTGCAAAATTATGTTTTAGCAGTGTCAGGAGTGGGGTTTGATCCTAACATTATTATCCCATTCTGACCGGGCACCCATTTTGGTGTCAGCATCATGTTATGCTTTAGCTATTGAAAAATAGCAGATCTACAAGCTCATATCGCGCCACCGAGTGGCGCGATATGAGCTTCTAGGTCTGCTATTTTTTGAAAAATCGAAGAACAACTGACATTTTTAGAATCTGATCTCAGGTCAGAATGGGTTCATCAGACCAGTGTGTGTCCGGCGGAAACCTCGTATGAATCTGATCTCAGGTCAGAATGGGTTATTATCACTGCAGGACTTATGTTTACCTCGGTAGTTGCTATAATTTGGATTTGGAGCTTATTCGAGTGTGACTCCGCACGCATGGCGGTGACAGAAGCCGTTGAGGGCTGATTTCACCCTTCTGCACCCCCGCACCCTTCTGGGTAGAAATGGGAAGTTCCTGATCTTTCATTTTAACCCATTCTGACCTGAGATCAGATTCTAAAAGTGTCTTCGATTTTTCAAAAATAGCAGACCTACAAGCTCATATCGCGCCACTCGGTGGCGCGATATGAGCTTGTAGATCTGCTATTTTTCAATAGCTAAAGCATAACATGATGCCAACACCAAAATGGGTGCCCGGTCAGAATGGGTTAACCAATCAGTTTGAAATCATGTCCCGCCCCCTTGACTATGAAGTCAGATCAAAATGACCAACGTCATCTGCTCCGTTTGTAAATTAACTTTGTGAAGCTCCTTCTGTTCCACTGGAATGAATACCTTTGCTTTTCTTTTTTATAAATACTCCAACCTCCCACGTCCCTTTAGAATATAACCATGGCTAGCTGGAGGGCACCATGGCAACAGTTTTTTTTAGATAGTATTTTATGTAGCATTAGATATAGCATTATAGTGTAAACTCATACTGTAGCTTTACGGACGGTACAATTTTTTAACATGTATTTGATGTATTACCATGTGTTCTATACAAAATGCTAAATGCCTAAATTGTAAATGTAGGCATTTTTAGGCAAATGTAGGTATACAGTATGTTTATCTGTACGAAGAGGTGGGTGTCTTGCTTCTTTTTTTCTTTTTTTTTTTGCCTCTGCTTTGCCAGTCAGTAGCATCATCCTGTGTGTGTGTGTGTGTGTGTGTGTGTGTGTGTGTGTGTGTGTGTGTGTGTGTGTGTGTGTGTGTGTGTGTGTGTGTGCGTCAAACAGGAATGTGACAACAACTGCTGTAATGCCAACAACTGCACCTTGAAGGAAGAGGCACAGTGTGCCCACGGAGTCTGCTGTGAGGGCTGCAAGGTAATACACACACACACACACACACACACACACACACGCACACACACACACACACACACACACACACACACATGCTCGCGTGCGACATGTGTCGCTAATAAACAAACCACAATGATTGATGTTCCGACACTGACGTTCTGTGACGTCTACACGACTGTCACATTTTTAACCCATTCTGACCTGAGATCAGATTCATACGAGGTTTCCACCGGACACACACTGGTCTGATTAACCCATTCTGACCTGAGATCAGATTTAAAAAAATGTCAGTCGTTCTTCGA
The DNA here is from genome assembly GCF_964188405.1 of Protomyctophum parallelum. Classification (NCBI taxonomy): domain Eukaryota; kingdom Metazoa; phylum Chordata; class Actinopteri; order Myctophiformes; family Myctophidae; genus Protomyctophum; species Protomyctophum parallelum. The sequence goes on from NC_139716.1 coordinate 43,006,647, forward strand.
TTTTTCAAAAAATAGCAGACCTACAAGCTCGTATCGCGCCACTCGGTGGCGCGATATGAGCTTGTAGATCTGCTATTTTTCAATAGCTAAAGAATAACATGATGCTGACACCAAAATGGGTGCCCGGTCAGAATGGGTTAATGTTGTCACGACGTCGTCTCTCCTTCCAGCTGAAGGAGCCGGGCACGATGTGCCGCGGCGCGGCGGGCGTGTGTGACCTTCCCGAGTACTGCACGGGGGCGTCGCCCTACTGCCCGTCCAACGTCTACCTGATGGACGGCTCGTCCTGTCACTACGGGCCGGCCTACTCCTTCTGCTACAACGGCATGTGTCTCACCCTCCAGCAGCAGTGTGTGCAGCTCTGGGGCCACGGTGGGTTCCACTCCATAGACCATACACCATAGACCATACACCATAGACCATACACCATAGACCATACACCATAGAACATACACCATAGAACATACACCATAGACCATACACCATAGACCATACACCATAGACCATACACCATAGACCATACACCATACACCATACACCATACACCATAGACCATACACCATAGACCATAGACCATAGACCATACACCATACACCATACACCATACACCATAGACCATAGACCATAGACCATAGACCATACACCATACACCATAGACCATAGACCATAGACCATAGACCATACACCATACACCATACACCATAGACCATAGACCATAGACCATACACCATACACCATACACCATACACCATAGACCATAGACCATAGACCATAGACCATAGACCATACACCATAGACCATAGACCATACACCATACACCATAGACCATACACCATACACCATACACCATAGACCCTACACCATACACCATAGACCATAGACCATACACCATACACCATACACCATACACCTTACACCATACACCATAGACCATACACCATAGACCATACACCATAGACCATACACCATAGACCATACACCATACACCATAGACCCTTCAGCAGCAGTGCGTACAGCTCTGGGGCCACGGTAGGTTCCACACCATAGACCATACACCATACACCATAGACCATACACCATACACCATACACCATACACCATACACCATAGACCATACACCATACACCATACACCATACACCATAGACCATAGACCATACACCATACACCATAGACCATAGACCATACACCATAGACCATACACCATAGACCATACACCATACACCATAGACCATACACCATACACCATAGACCATACACCATACACCATACACCATAGACCATACACCATACACCATACACCATAGACCATACACCATACACCATACACCATACACCATACACCATACACCATACACCATACACCATACACCATAGACCATACACCATACACCATAGACCATACACCATACACCATACACCATACACCATACACCATAGACCATACACCATACACCATACACCATACACCATAGACCATACACCATACACCATACACCATAGACCATAGACCATAGACCATACACCATACACCATAGACCATACACCATACACCATAGACCATAGACCATAGACCATAGACCATACACCATACACCATACACCATAGACCATAGACCATAGACCATACACCATAGACCATACACCATAGACCATACACCATAGACCATACACCATAGACCATAGACCATAGACCATACACCATAGACCATACACCATAGACCATACACCATACACCATACACCATAGACCATACACCATAGACCATACACCATAGACCATAGACCATACACCATACACCATACACCATACACCATACACCATACACCATACACCATAGACCATAGACCATACACCATACACCATACACCATACACCATAGACCATAAACCATACACCATACACCATACACCATACACCATACACCATAGACCATAAACCATACACCATACACCATACACCATACACCATACACCATACACCATACACCATAGACCCTCCAGCAGCAGTGTGTGCAGCTCTGGGGCCACGGTGGGTTCCACACCATAGACCATACACCATAGACCATACACCATAGACCATACACCATAGACCATACACCATACACCATACACCATAGACCATACACCATACACCATACACCATAGACCATACACCATACACCATACACCATAGACCATACACCATACACCATACACCATAGACCATACACCATACACCATACACCATACACCATACACCATACACCATACACCATACACCATAGACCATACACCATACACCATAGACCATAAACCATACACCATACACCATACACCATACACCATACACCATACACCATACACCATACACCATAGACCATAGACCATAAACCATACACCATACACCATACACCATACACCATACACCATACACCATACACCATACACCATAGACCCTCCAGCAGCAGTGTGTGCAGCTCTGGGGCCACGGTAGGTTCCACACCATAGACCATACACCATAGACCATACACCATAGACCATACACCATACACCATACACCATAGACCATACACCATACACCATACACCATAGACCATACACCATACACCATACACCATAGACCATACACCATACACCATAGACCATACACCATAGACCATACACCATACACCATACACCATAGACCATACACCATACACCATACACCATAGACCATACACCATACACCATACACCATACACCATACACCATAGACCATACACCATACACCCTCCAGCAGCAGTGTGTGCAGCTCTGGGGCCACGGTAGGTTCCACACCATAGACCATAGACCATAGAACATACACCATACACCATACACCATACACCATACACCATACACCATACACCATACACCATACACCATACACCATACACCATACACCATAGACCCTTCAGCAGCAGTGCGTACAGCTCTGGGGCCACGGTAGGTTCCACACCACTACCTTTTTTCACTGATGAAAACTAAGCTACGGTGACTAAAACTAAGACTAAATATACTGACAATTTCGTCAACAAATAAAACTAAGACTAAAATGTTAGGAAGGGACTAGTGGACAAGAGATCCAGTATAAGTCATTTTACACTTGGTTGTATGCTGAAAATAGCCGATCTACAAGCTCACAACGTGTAACGCTGCGACACGTTGTGAGCTTGTAGATCGGCTATTTTCAGCACGTGTAAAAACAGTCATTACGACGGCATCAAGGCCCACCAAAATACATTTTAGTCGACTAAATCAACTGTAGATTTAGTCGACTAAAATCTTATGATATTTATTCGACTAAAACTAGACTAACACTAAAACATTCCAGGTGACTAAAATGAAACTAAAATGAAAGCTATTGAAGAGACTATGACTAAAACTAAATTTGCTGCCAAAAACAACAGTGCACACCATAGAGGCATAGACCAATGGGCAACTTTGAATATGGAGAGGGCCACTGTAGTCCCACATTGCATTGTATACTGTCGGGGCAGAAAGCTCTTATCTCTGTATTTCTTTAGTTTTTGTAAATTAATGCCCAACTTTGTCATTCTATGTCACACGAAAGTAGCAAAACGTCGCACTGCGAATGCATTTTGAGCCTTTAGATCAGCTATTTTTGCTTTTTTTGGAATTGGAATCGGAAATTATGTTTTGCTATTTATTTTTTATTCGGATCCTGAAAGGTAACATTTTTATTAAATTTCAAAATGCATTTAGTTATACTTAACATTGAGTTAATCATGTATGGAGCATAAGCGTTAGCATCTAACTCCACCCTCTTATTGGCATTAGTGTCAACTCCACCCTACCAACTTTATAAACATCTTTACATTAGCATAATTAATGATCAGAATCTTCACCCCTCTGCCCGTGTATCAGCTCCCGCATTTGCATAACGTTAGCGATGCCTGGATAAGAATCCCTCTGCCTCTGAACTGGATTAGCATAATGTGGACGTCAATAGACCAAATTAAATGAGACTGCAACTTTTGAGATGTGTTAGCTAATGTGCAGGGAAACATGCAAATGAATCTACAGAATTAACTCAGTTTACACTTCCAATATGAAAAGCATCCTAATATCCAAGTCTCTAAAACACATGGTGAGTGGATACATTGTGGTTGACAGGTGATAAAATAACATCATATAATAGTGAGTGGATTGTGATTGACAGGTGATAAAATAACATCATATAATAGTGAGTGGATTGTGATTGACAGGTGATAAAATAACATCATATAATAGTGAGTGGATTGTGATTGACAGGTGATAAAATAACATCATATAATAGTGAGTAGATTGTGGTTGACAGGTGATAAAATAACATCATAATAGTGAGTGGATTGAGGTTGACAGGTGATAAAATAACATCATATAATAGTGAGTGGATTGTGGTTGACAGGTGATAAAATAACATCATATAATAGTGAGTGGATTGTGGTTGACAGGTGATAAAATAACATCATATAATAGTGAGTGGATTGTGGTTGACAGGTGATAAAATAACATCATAATAGTGAGTGGATTGTGGTTGACAGGTGATAAAATAACATCATAATAGTGAGTGGATTGTGGTTGACAGGTGGTAAAATAACATCATATAATAGTGAGGTGATTGTGATTGACAGGTGATAAAATAACATCATATAATAGTGAGTGGATTGTGGTTGACAGGTGATAAAATAACATCATATAATAGTGAGTAGATTGTGGTTGACAGGTGATAAAGTAACATCATATAATAGTGAGTGGATTGTGGTTGACAGGTGATAAAATAACATCATATAATAGTGAGTGGATTGTGGTTGACAGGTGATAAAATGACATCATAATAGTGAGTGGATTGTGGTTGACAGGTGATAAAATAACATCATATAATAGTGAGTGGATACATTGTGGTTGACAGGTGATAAAATAACATCATAATAGTGACTGGATTGTGGTTGACAGGTGATAAAATAACATCATAATAGTGAGTGGATTGTGGTTGACAGGTGATAAAATAACATCATAATAGTGAGTGGATTGTGGTTGACAGGTGATAAAATAACATCATATAATAGTGAGTGGATTGTGGTTGACAGGTGATAAAATAACATCATATAATAGTGAGTGGATTGTGGTTGACAGGTGATAAAATAACATCATATAATAGAGAGTGGATTGTGGTTGACAGGTGATAAAATAACATCATATAATAGTGAGTGGATTGTGTTGACAGGTGATAAAATAACATCATATAATAGTGAGTGGATTGTGGTTGACAGGTGATAAAATAACATCATATAATAGTGAGTGGATTGTGTTGACAGGTGATAAAATAACATCATATAATAGTGAGTGGATTGTGGTTGACAGGTGATAAAATAACATCATATAATAGTGAGTGGATTGTGGTTGACAGGTGATAAAATAACATCATATAATAGTGAGTGGATTGTGGTTGACATGTGATAAAATAACTAGGGCTGTCAAATGATTAAAAGTTTTAATCAGATTAATCACAGCTTCAAAATTAATTTAATCATGATTAATCACCATTCGAACTATGTCCAAAATATGCCATGTTTTCCTGTTTATTGTTGTGGAAATGACAGAAAGCGGATATACATTTGTTTTTGAATGATTTTTGTTTTCTAATGCATTTAGTATAGACATGATGTGATGTGAGCATTTGTAGGCCTAGCCTACACTTTGAGTTAAATCAACACTGGCTTTTGGCCATGTAGACTGCGGTCCCCCAGGAGGAAGTCACTAATGTT
>NC_139716.1:43017414-43074914 GCF_964188405.1 Protomyctophum parallelum
TTTGACCATAGATAGACATTCACTTTGACCATAGATAGACATTCACTCTGACCACAGATAGACATTCACTTTGACCATATATAGACATTCACTTTGACCATAGATAGACATTCACTCTGACCACAGATAGACATTCACTCTGACCACAGATAGACATTCACTTTGACCATAGATAGACATTCACTTTGACCATAGATAGACATTCACTTTGACCATAGATAGACATTCACTTTGACCATAGATAGACATTCACTTTGACCATAGATAGACATTCACTCTGACCATAGATATACATTCACTCTGACCATAGATAGACATTCACTTTGACCATAGATAGACATTCACTTTGACCATAGATAGACATTCACTTTGACCATAGATAGACATTCACTTTGACCATAGATAGACATTCACTTTGACCATAGATAGACATTCACTCTGACCACAGATAGACATTCACTTTGACCATAGATAGACATTCACTTTGACCATAGATAGACATTCACTCTGACCATAGATAGACATTCACTTTGACCATAGATAGACATTCACTTTTCAGGTAGAAATAACCAGGTACGTATGATGTAACATTCTCCACCGAGAATTTCCGTCCCGGGAACCCCCCCCCCCCCCCCCCCCCTTTCAGGTGAAAAAAAAAGTGTACAATATTTGTTATAATCATGCTTTTATGTGGACACGCCCACCAGTTCATTAAGTATGCCTGGTTTGCCTGGTGGGTGGTGATGTGTGGTGATCCACCTGAACTGAAGCCGCACCCACAGCTGTAGTTGTATGATAAAGGGGGAGGGGTTAGGGGAGGGGCTGATAGTGTGGTGTCACTATATTACTGTTTACTTCATTGGCCCGTTTGACTGTCAAGGGTTTCATTCTCCAGGAAGAAACCCTAAATACAAAGTCAATACACCATTGCACATAAAAACAACTCCATGGTGTCTAATGAAGTACGGTCACCTCATAGAGGTGAAAAAAAAGAAAAAACATTCGCCACAGAGAAAACGCCAGACCACAGAAAATCCACTGAATGTTCAAAAGTTCAGGTTGTGTGTGGGTGTTAATTGAGGTCATATAAAACCTAAAAGGAAAAATGAAAATTAATGTCATGAAACATTTAAATCACAATATCACAATGTGATGCACCAACGCCATGAAATAGTTTGAGAACAACTGATTTTTCAGGTTTTTCAGAAAACTGTCATGATTTAGAAAAGTGGTTTTCGACCCTTTTAATTTCAAGGCCCATCATTTAATCTGCATTTGAGCCACGGAACCACCATTTGATGACATTTAGCCTCTCGGACCCAAAACTAAAGAATATTTTGTTGTCGATAACAATTTAAATAAATTTAAAGGACAACTTTAGTTTTTTCCAACCAAGGTTCATGTTGTAGGTTGTTATTAGAGTAAAATATGAGTGTTATTTTTTTTCCATTTGCTGCTTTCTTTCGTTTTAGGGATTTTAGCTGTTTTGTACAGGGGGGCGGGGGCATTCGAGCATGGTGCTAAATATGTATTTCTTTACAAAATATTATGGAGATTTATTATTTTATTATTTACTATAGCCCTAATAAACCCCAGGAAATTACATCTGGCCAAAATGTTGTAAAAAAAATACATATTTAGCCCCATGCTCGAATGCCCCCGCCCCCCTGTCAAAAACAGCTAAAATCCCTAAAACGAAAGAAAGCAGCAAATGGAAAAAAAAAAACACACATCTTTTAGTTTCTCTAATAACAACCTAAAACATGAACATTGGTTGAAAAAAACTATAGTTGTCCTTTAACCCATTCTGACCGGGCACCCATTTTGGTGTCGGCATCATGTTATGCTTTAGCTATTGAAAAATAGCAGATCTACAAGCTCATATCGCGCCACCGAGTGGCGCGATACGAGCTTGTAGGTCTGCTATTTTTGAAAAATCGAAGAACGACTGACATTTTTTAGAATCTGATCTCAGGTCAGAATGGGTTAATCAGACCAGTGGTGTGTCCAGCGGAAACCTCGTATGAATCTGATCTCAGGTCAGAATGGGTTAAGCAATAACGTAACTCTTTAGACCGTAAAATGGGTAGTATGGGTCCATTTGGTTTCATTTTACGCTCTCAAGAGTTAACCCATTCTGACCGGGCACCCATTTTGGTGTTGGCATCATGTTATGCTTTAGCTATTGAAAAATAGCAGATCTACAAGCTCATATCGCGCCACCGAGTGGCGCGATACGAGCTTGTAGGTCTGCTATTTTTTGAAAAATCGACCTCGTATGAATCTGATCTCAGGTCAGAATGGGTTAAAGATGGATAAGGGTATAATTTGGTTACCAACTCTGCATCATTTAGCTGTGGGGAAACCACAGATTCTGAAGGACATTTTGAAGCAATAAAGCCACATTTCTCCACCAGGCACCAACGCCGTGTCCATCGACACCACCATCCAGACGGACGGCATGGAGGTGAAGTGCCGCGGCACGTACGTCTACAGTACCCAGGACGGCCACCAGGGGGACCTGCCCGACCCGGGCCTCGTCATGACCGGCACCAAGTGTGGCGATCGGAAGGTGACCTAAAAAATAAAAAAAGAACAAGAACGCTCGCTGTGAAAGAATATATACAGTATTCAAAGACATGCTCATAGTAATCATCCTGTGTGTGTGTGTGTGTGTGTGTGTGTGTGTGTGTGTGTGTGTGTGTGTGTGTGTGTGTGTGTGTAAACACAGGTGTGCAGAGATCGCCGTTGCCAAAACGCCTCTTTTACCGAGCTGGAAACCTGCATTGCACGCTGTCATGGAAACGGGGTATGCGCTCGCACACACACACACACACACACACACACACACACACACACACACACACAGATTGCTGCTGCTAGACACAGCTCTCTGTTGTCTTGTCACAGCTGAGTGTCCTTGAGTCAAGGTAGATCTCTGTGTCCTCGGCCTGGATCTTGTAAAAAGACAAGAAAATGTGTTTACTTCCATTTATTGCAGAGCTACAAGCCCCCCGGGGGGGGCAGATAATGCAGAATGATATTGACTTTATGAGCCAATATAACCCAAGCTGAGCTGTGGAGCACTGGGTTAAACCCATTTAGACCTGTGGTTGATTCTCCAAATGTCTTTTAAATCCTAACAGTTTTCTGATATAACATTATGTTTCTATGTCAGTGGTTCTCGAATTTTTTCACGTCAAGGACCCCCAAAATTATCTGTATTTGGCCAGAAGCAAAGATATGTGTTAATTAAAAACGTTTGCTGTGAAAGAATATATATTCAAAGATTTGCACACTATTTAAAAACAAAAACAGATGCGCACTATGAGCTTGTATATCTGCTATTTTTCAACAGCTGTTTAAAGTTTAAAATAATGGTTAAAGTGGTTATAAGCTGCAAGGTGACACAGATGCGTCCTCAGGGTCCAAATGGGTTAAACTGCCGTTATCAATGGAGCGTGTTTAGATTGGGGTTGTCCTTCAGTCGCTTCTGAGACGACCCCTGGAATAGCTGCTGGCAGTGGTGGGGGAAAAGTACTCACATGTTTTACTCAAGTAGCAATACCGCAATATAGAAATAAACAAGTAAAAAAAAAATCTTGAGTAAAAGTGCAAAAGTAATGGTATCAAACTGTACTTAACCCATTCTGAACGGGCACCCATTTTGGTTTTAGCATCATGTTATGCTTTAGCTATTGAAAAATAGCAGATCTACAAGCTCTGTAGGTCTGCTATTTTTAGAAAAATCGAAGAACGACTGACATTTTTAGAATCTGATCTCAGGTCAGAATGGGTTCATCAGACCCAGTGTTTGTACGGCGGAAACCTCGTATGAATCTGATCTCAGGTCAGAATGGGTTAAAGTGCCAAAAGTAGAATGTAGTACTACTCGTTATTAGGGATTGAGCTTGTTCATTTTTATTGATAGCGATCACCTTATCGAGAAGGCTTATCGAGCTCCGGCTCCTTATCGAGCCCACTATCGAGCATTTGCTATTATTTTGTGGAAAGCTGGGAGACGATACATTCTGAACAGAACCTTATTTTTATTGGCCAGTTGTGAGAGTTTGTATTCCATGACGTGTGTGTATATACAATTACACACACACACACACACACACACACACACACACAGAATATACGTATGCATATTTTTTCTATAATTTTCTCTTTATTTTAAAGGTATATTCAGTGATTTCACTTAATTCAAATATCACTTATTTTTTTGTTTTGTTGTGATAATCCTCCCTACTATAGAGTGTGCTGACCATATAAGGAGTTCCTCCCTGTCCCCAGTTAACCCCTGGGGGTCAAAAAACCTTAGGTTTCGTTTTTGACTCTCTATCCTGATTGGACGAAAGGCTGGGTCGCACAGCCAAAAACGAAACCTAAGGTTTTTTGAGTGAAATCACTGAATATACCTTTAACCAACCAAAACATCCCTTACGCTACATTTTACTAGGGCCTTGAAATACAGTACTTTTCTAACAGACAGAGGGAACTGTTAATTGTGTAATGAAATGCATTATAGACAGACGCCTATGCATTGTCGAAATGTTCCCTTTCGTGCATGTGTAGGCTACTAATTAAGTTAACAACTGTGCTACATTATTGCATTTAGCTCCCCTCTTGTCTTTTTTAAATGTAACTAATATAACCAAACCTTTTCACCCGTTCCACCATACTTCCACGGCGCAAACCACCCGTCACGTCTCGACCCCTTACCACCGTGTCCCAATCAGTTTAGAGCTTATTGCCCAGCTTACATGCTGCCAAACTACAGCATGTAAGCCGCCGTTGTTTTAAATTGTCCCTCATTCGCATTTCACACGTCGACAAAACCGTTCAACCGCCAATCGTTTAATCCACGCTACGCGCCTGCCCCTTATTATATAGCGAACGGCCCATGACGGCGGCTATACCCGATAACAGGCTCGACAAGCCAAAGGCTTATTGACACTCGGGTGTCTCGATAAATGCCGAAGCGGGTTTGTAATGGACCCGATCTACAAGCTCACAACAATGCGACACATTGTGAGCTCGTAGATCGGCTGAAATGTATATAAGGCTGAAGTGGGTAATGTATGTTTTGTAATAATAATCTAAATAAGTAATTAGCAACTAAAGTCTCAAATAAATGTAGTGGAGTAAAAGTACAAGATGCAGTAGATGTTAGGATCTGTCCCTCCGCTTACCTTGCCAGACCTGGCAACCTCTCCACAGACTGTCAGACCTGGCAACACTCACTTCCCCCTTCCCTCTACAGTCACATTCATTCCACCTGTGAACAATTCATCAATCAACCTTCCCACTATAAGACTGGACTCTTTACAAACACTCACTGTCAGTACATTGTCATTGTTCCCTGAGCGGTACCCCGAAGTTCCTGGTTCTCGGTTTTGTTTCGACTTAAGGTTTGCTTTTTGGACTCTTTAAACTACTGCCTTGTACCCTGGTATGTTTTGCCTTTTGGACTTAGTAGTTATTTTTGTATATTGGAAATGTTTGGGCTCTCCTGAGTTTCCTGAGATTACAGCTACTACTCATTTTCTCTGTTTACCATTTTTGTTCTGCCCTGGACTTTAATAAATACTTTGATTTTGAACTTCCTGTTTGTGGCTTGCATTTTGGGTTCGGTCATCCGCTTAGCATAACAGAATGTACTGACCATAAATATGAACCCAGCACAGCTACAAACTCTTAAGAGGAAGGTTACTTTGTTTGAGAATGTGGTGGCTCGGCTCATGGCCTCTCCACCTAACCAGCGTTTTTCTCTCCAAGAGGAGATTGTGACCCACCAGCAGTGGTTTAAAGAGAGGCCATGGACAAGCCATTTTGTCCCCCATTTTGATGTTGTTCGTGGGAGGCTTACGGATTTTTTGGACAACAGCTCTTTTCCCAGTGCTTCCCAGCCAGCCCACTCAATTAGGGTTGGAGTGTTCAACCTGCGTCCCACTAGCCCTGGTGCCAACCGGCAGTGTATGGATTATCTTCCCTGTTTTCCCAGCGATGAGAAAGTTCCTGTTTGTTCTGAACAACTTCATGCAACAAATCCGTATTATGGCACCCGCCTGGCTCGGGGAGGTCCCCGTTGTGTCAACAGGCGGGGGGGTGTGTCCCGGGGTCTCCCAGCCACCAAGCCCACCCGGGCAGCCCAGTCCCGTCATTCTGCAGTCCCGCCTGCAGCCCCGTCACGTCCAGCTGCAGTCCCGCCTGCAGCCCCTTCCCGTCCTGATGCACTCCCGCCTGCAGCGGTGCAGCCCCGTCACGGGCCAGCACTACGGCAGCGGGACCCCGGGGGTGTTTTTCCTGGGTGTGCAGCGTCTGCTGGGGTCCCGTCTCCAGAGCCTGCAGCATCCTCCTCGCTCCCAGTGACTTTGTCTCCGTTCCGTTTTCTGCCGCTCCGCTCTCCATCTCCAGAGCCTGCAGCACCCTCCTCATCCCCTGGGTGTGCAGTATTCTCTGGGGTCCCAGCATCCTCCTCGCCTCCTGGGTGTGCAGCGTCCTCTGGGGTCCCGTCTCCAGAGTCTGCAGCATCCTCTTCGCCTCCTGGGTGTGCAGCGTCCTCTGGGGTCCCGTCTCCAGAGCCTGCAGCATCCTCCTCCTGTTCTCCGCCTGCAGTCCCGCCTGCAGCTCTGCCTCCTCCGCCTGCAGTTCCACCTGCAGCTCTGCCTCCTCCGCCTGCAGTTCCACCTGCAGCTCTGCCTCCTCCGCCTGCAGCTCTGCCTGCAGCACCGCCTTCTCCGCCTGCAGTTCCACCTGCAGCTCTGCCTCCTCCGCCTGCAGTTCCGCCTGCAGCTCTGCCTCCTCCGCCTGCAGTCCCGCCTGCAGCTCCGCCTGCAGTCCCGCCTGCAGCTCTGCCTGCAGCTCCGCCTGCAGTCCCGCCTGCAGCTCTGCCTGCAGTTCCACCTGCAATCCCGCCTGCAGCTCCGCCTGCAGTCCCGCCTGCAGCTCCGCCTGCAGTCCCGCCTGCAGCTCCGCCTGCAGTCCTGCCGGCAGCATCTCCGGCGTCGCCTCTGCCTGCAGCACCTCCGGCGTCGCCTCTGCCTGCAGCACCTCCGGCGTCGCCTCTGCCTGCAGCACCTCCGGCGTCGCCTCTGCCTGCAGCAACTCCGGCGTCGCCTCTGCCAGCAGCATCCTCTGCGGTCCCGTCTGCAGCGTTTTCTGAAGCCCCGCCGCTGCAGCTTGCCTCTGAGGCCCCGCCACTGCAGCTCGCCTCTGAGGCCCTGCAGCTCGTCTCCGAGGCCCCGCCGCTGCAGCTCGCCTCTGAGGCCCTGCAGCTTGCCTCCGAGGCCCCGCCGCTGCAGCTTGCCTCTGGGGTCCCGTCTCCTAAGTCTGCAGCGTCGTCTGCAGCTTCAGCTCCAGAGCCTGCAGCATCTCCTGTGGCTCCGCCTGCAGCACCCCTGGCGTCTCCTGCAGCTTCAGCTCCAGAGCCTGCAGCATCTCCTGTGGCTCCGCCTGCAGCACCCCTGGCGTCTCCTGCAGCTTCAGCTCCAGAGCCGGCAGCTTCTCCTGTGGCTCCGCCTGCAGCACCCCTGGCGTCTCCTGCAGCATCATGTCCAGCGCCTGCAGCATACCCGGCTCCGCTTCCACGGTCCTCCGCCTCGTCTCAGCCTCCAGGCCGCCCTCCGGACGGCACCTCCGCAGCCTCGTCCCGGCCTCCAGGCCGCCCTCCGGACGGCACCTCCGCAGCCTCGTCCCGGCCTCCAGGCCGCCCTCCTGACGGCACCTCCGCAGCCTCGTCCCGGCCTCCAGGCCGCCCCCCAGACGACACCTCTGCTGCCTCGTCCCAGCCCCCCGGACGTCCCCCTGAAGTCTCCAGCTCTGCCTCAGTTTTCCCTCCTCCAGGCCCCCTCCACCCACCCTGCGCGTTCCTCGTTATGTTTGTTGGACGTCTGGTATCCGTCCCTTGAGGGGGGGGTACTGTTAGGATCTGTCCCTCCGCTTACCTTGCCAGACCTGGCAACCTCTCCACAGACTGTCAGACCTGGCAACACTCACTTCCCCCTTCCACTCTACAGTCACATTCATTCCACCTGTGAACAATTCATCAATCAACCTTCCCACTATAAGACTGGACTCTTTACAAACACTCACTGTCAGTACATTGTCATTGTTCCCTGAGCGGTACCCCGAAGTTCCTGGTTCTCGGTTTTGTTTCGACTTAAGGTTTGCTTTTTGGACTCTTTAAACTACTGCCTTGTACCCTGGTATGTTTTGCCTTTTGGACTTAGTAGTTATTTTTGTATATTGGAAATGTTTGGGCTCTCCTGAGTTTCCTGAGATTACAGCTACTACTCATTTTCTCTGTTTACCATTTTTGTTCTGCCCTGGACTTTAATAAATACTTTGATTTTGAACTTCCTGTTTGTGGCTTGCATTTTGGGTTAGGTCATCCGCTAAGCATAACAGTAGAAGTATAAATACAGAACATTGGAAAGACTGACGTAACCCAATAAACTACTGTTAGTGAATTGTGTGCGGGATTTTTCACTGGTAGTTTTTTTCTTTTCTTTTTTGTAACGGTTGCCTGGGTGAATAAGGACAATAGCTTATAGAGAAGCTGCTGAATGTGCCTAGCCTGCCAGCCTTGTCTCCCAGCCTGTCTAAGTGTCTATCTCACAAAGCCCTTTCATAATCCTTACTATACACCCATATACAGCCACTTGAACGATGCTGCTTATGAAAAGGAAAAGACCTTTTCTAAAAAAAAAAGGTCATTGTATGTCTTATGGGGGATTATCAGTGCTTCATTTCTAAATTCTTAGGTGCCGGAGCTCGGGTGCGTGCACGTGCACACGCGCAAAATTCTTTTTTTTTATCCCGTTTTATTTTGCCTTTTTTTAGCACAACCAACGCCCAGCGCACCCATCAGAACACAATAGAGTACCGCTAGTCATATACACGTTTGTATATGTCTTTAAATGGTCCACTTCCGTTTGGTTTTTACAGTCGCACAAATGTATCCTAATATAAATAGAAATCATAAAGAATCAGCCAACAACTTGGAGGCCTTCATGACATCTGAATCATTAGCAGATAAATAGGCGTGTTAATCAGCAATGTGGTTAATTACTGTACATCTTGATGTAATTGTAGTGAGTCATCACTTTATTCTACATTTTGGTGGTGGTGGGAGTTGTATTCAGCATAATGTGGAGAGATTCATCAAGCTTCTTCTACAGAATGTATTTTTCCATTATAACGCAACGACCATTCGCAAACGTTTGAGGTGATTGATTGCTCCATGTGGAAAAATAAACATTTTAGACACTGTTTGAATTTCCATTTCCACAGCTAGTTAGCTATGGTCTTCTACTGTTGGTTAGACCATAGCTAACAGCTAGTTAGCTATGGTCGTCTACTGTTGGTTAGACCATAGCTAACAGCTAGTTAGCTATGGTCTTCTACTGTTGGTTAGACCATAGCTAACAGCTAGTTAGCTATGGTCGTCTACTGTTGGTTAGACCATAGCTAACAGCTAGTTAGCTATGGTCTTCTACTGTTGGTTAGACCATAGCTAACAGCTAGTTAGCTATGGTCTTCTACTGTTGGTTAGACCATAGCTAACAGCTAGTTAGCTATGGTCTTCTACTGTTGGTTAGACCATAGCTAACAGCTAGTTAGCTATGGTCGTCTACTGTTGGTTTCCAGTAATAGTTATTTATGTGAATCCCGGGATCCGGGCTTCCCGGGTACGGCGCACGCCATTTCCCGCCCGGGAAATGGCTTTGGGACCCATCGTCCCGGAGGTTGTTTTTCTTTCTTGTTAGAAAATACACTAAAGGACAGCGCGTTTTTTCCCCTGATCAAGTGGTCAAAATTGAGCTGTGTGTGTGTGTGTGTGTGTGTGTGTGTGTGTGTGTGTGTGTGGCTGCTACGTCTCTCATCAAATGCAGCTGCAATGTATTACACGACCAATTTATGGTCCGATGTAACGTGTTGCGTCTGGAAGTTTAATGCCACATGAAGTTCAAGCCTGGATTATCTTTCATTGCACGATGGTGCCGTGCAGATATTGCCAGATTTAATTATGTAGCATACAAAAAGACCAGATGAGACGCGTCGTCAGCCTCTAGATCAGCTCTCACACAATGTGTAGCCTACTGGTAAGACGAAGCAGTCGCTCTCTCTCTCTCACTCAAATAACGGGCAACCTTGATACAACATAATCAGTGTGTTGCGTGCCCTGGCCGTGCTGGCTATTTTCACCCAATCAGACTTTTCAAAAAAAAACGAGATGCTCACCTTCTCGGCGGAGAATGGGACCCGGCACTGCATGCTCAAAGGGTGACAGACCATGTATAGCTATTATATGTGAAAGGCGTGAGGTGTGCAAACTCCTTAAGTGTCTGAATAGCGTAGGCCTAGCTAGGCCTATATACATTATTCATATTTTAATTTAATAATTAAATTTTATATGTTCATATTTCGTTCAAATGAAACGTTTTAAACAATTCAACGTCACTATATTCTTTTGAAAATGTTGAGTATCAAATGCATTTTAGTGAGCACTTTTTTTTCTCTTCTTTTTTTTTTCCGACTGGAATTCCCGGGAAGCCTGGGTAAAGGTCGGCAATTTCCCGGGATTTAAAAATGAGCCGAATCCGGGAAAAATATTAAACCCTACTGCAGACAATCTTACTGTACGACACTGTTCTAAGGTGTGTGTGTGTGTGTGTGTGCGTGCGTGCGTGCGTGCGTGCGTGCGTCCGTGCGTGCGTGCGTGCGTGTGCGTGTGCGTGTGTGTGTGCGCGGCTGCGCGCGTGCTTGTGTGTGCGTGCGTGTTCTGTGCAGGTGTGTAACAGCAATGGGAACTGTCACTGCAACAGAGGATGGGCTCCTCCGTTCTGTGAGAAGCCGGGTCTGGGAGGCAGTGTGGACAGTGGACCAATACAATATGACAGTGAGTTCACCTTCTAGCTCTCTCTGTCTCTCTCTCTCTCTCTCTCTCTCTCTCTGTCACACACACACACACACACACACACACACACACACACAGCTGGTCTAAACATCCTCTGAGAAGACGCTTCGAGACTTAAAGGGACACTTCACCCTTTTTGCAAAAAAATATATGTTAATGACGTTTAGAAGCTTTAGATCACTTTCCTGGGGGTATTTATGTGTGTAATATGTGGTTTTAGATTGTAGCAGTGAGCCTGTTGTCTCTGATGTCATGGACACTGGTCTCACTACCTTCCTGGACTACAATTCCCATAATTCTTTGGTGCACTGCTCCTCCTTACGGATAGGGGGAGAGCTGTCTTACTGAGACAACATGTAGTCCAGGAAGGAAGTGAGCCCAGTGTCCATGACATCAGAGACAACAGGCTCACTGCTACAATCTAAAATAACTAAAACCACATATTACACACATAAAGACCACCAGGAAAGTGATCTAAAGCTTCTAAACGTCATTAACATATATTTTTTTGCAAAAAGGGTGAAGTGTCCCTTTAATGACGTCCAATAATGTTGTTAGTGCTAGGCGTGTGGGAGGCGGGTACGGGGAGTGCAGGGGCTTATCGGCAGAAGATTTACTCAAGTACTGTACTTGAGTACAATTTTGATGTATGTTTATACTTTAGTGGAGTATTTACAAATTGCAATACTTTTACTTCTACTCCACTACATTCCAGAGGCAAATATTTGAAAACGTTAGTTAGAAGTTACTTTGTAGACGCCGAAACATGCATTTACTACTTCAGCCCCTATAGACCTGTCGGCCATTTGAAAATCTACAAGCTCGCAATGCGTTGCAATGTGACCTTGTGACGCATTGTGAGCTTGTTGATCTGCTTCTTCTAAAAGATTTGTATACATTTTATCATTTTTATACAAAGTTGTGAAGTGGGACATTCCGTACTTTTGGTACTTTAACCCATTCTGACCTGAGATCAGATTCATACGAGGTTTCCGCCGGACACACACTGGTCTGATGAACCCATTCTGACCTGAGATCAGATTCTAAAAATGCTCTAAAAAGTCGCTCTTCGATTTTTCAAAAATAGCAGACCTACAAGCTTGTATCGCGCCGAGTGGCGCGATATGAGCTTGTAGATCTGCTATTTTTAAATAGCTAAAGCATAACATGATGCTGACACCAAAATGGGTGCCCGGTCAGAATGGGTTAAGTACATTTTGTTGCCAGCACTTTTGCTCGACTTTTGCATATAGAAGGAAGCATGAGGTCAGTCCGCTGCCCTCCCCAGGTTGGCAGAGGAAGTGTAGCGCCCAGGATTACATTAGATAATTGACACTGGGTGAGAAAATGGGTTGCAAAATCGTGGTATAAATATAAAATATAAAAAATACTTTTGCAACTTTTGCTCAAGTATTTCTATATTGCAGTATTGATACTTTTAGTTAGGGTAAAAGATGTGAGTACCTTTTTCCCCACCACTTGTTCTCAGGTCAGGTGGGCGTGGTGGTGGGTTTGCTGTTCACCTTCCTGGTGGTGCTGCCGGCCGTCCTGACGCTCTTCTACTGCTACAAGACCAAGAGCTGCTACCTCCACAGGTGGCTCTCACACAGGTGTGTTATCTCCTCTAGAGCTGCTACCTCCACAGGTGGCTCTCACACAGGTGTGTTATCTCCTCTAGAGCTCCTACCTCCACAGGTGGCTCTCACACAGGTGTGTTATCTCCTCTAGAGCTCCTCCTACCTCCACAGGTGGCTCTCACACAGGTGTGTTATCTCCTCTAGAGCTCCTACTACCTCCACAGGTGGCTCTCACACAGGTGTGTTATCTCCTCTAGAGCTCCTACCTCCACAGGTGGCTCTCACACAGGTGTGTTATCTCCTCTAGAGCTCCTCCTACCTCCACAGGTGGCTCTCACACAGGTGTGTTATCTCCTCTAGAGCTCCTACTACCTCCACAGGTGGCTCTCACACAGGTGTGTTATCTCCTCTAGAGCTGCTACCTCCACAGGTGGCTCTCACACAGGTGTGTTATCTCCTCTAGAGCTCCTCCTCCCTCCACAGGTGGCTCTCACACAGGTGTGTTATCTCCTCTAGAGCTCCTACCTCCACAGGTGGCTCTCACACAGGTGTGTTATCTCCTCTAGAGCTCCTCCTACCTCCACAGGTGGCTCTCACACAGGTGTGTTATCTCCTCTAGAGCTGCTACCTCCACAGGTGGCTCTCACACAGGTGGGTGCGTTGACAGCACTGGTTCCCACCCATTTGTGAGTTGCGGGCACATTTTTATGGGTCCCTTGATGTTTGGTTTCCTACGTTTAGTTTTTGATTAGTATTATTTCAAAAGATTTAAAAAAAAAACACATTCCGAAGGTCTGACCGACCAAAACGTTGCTGTTTAACTAAAGTTCTGTAAGTGAAGACAGTGTGCAGGATTTTGTCCAGTTCATTTCTCCAACGCACCTATCCCTCGTACTAGGTGTGCATAAGGACTTTTTCCCCCAAAAAGTAATTTCATGAAGAAATCAAATAAAAATCAAGGAAATTCCATAAATTAGAAAACAAATGTTTATGAAGTAGTGAAATTGCCGATCTACGAGCTCCCAATGCTCCCGGCGTAGTGTATTTGGGTTCATTGGCACTGTTGATATTTTATTTATACATCTGCTATATATATATTTATTTTGTCATATTTCTGTATATGGAAAGATATGTATTAACTTTTTCAAATGAGGTTCCATTTGATCTGTTTGTTCATCTGTGTCTGCATATAGCATGCGTACATGTAAATTAATTGAATCATTTATACCACGCCTGGGGTGGATCTGTATAATGAATGAATTAAATGTATAATGAACGTCCCTATATATGCTTTACAGACTCACACTTGACGAAGCTCACGGCGAAACGCGTCGTGCTAATAAAGCAGTTAATAGAGCACCGAAGTCTGACGTCACTTTCAGTAGAGGGCGTCAGTCCCCAGGTTCATGTATTTGTTTAGTTGCATTGAAATCCCCATTGAGGCGATTTTAGATCGCCTCATATAACCACTGTGTTTGAAAAATAAACATGTCATCCCGGCCGCTTCACTCATATGGATATGAAGAATCAACTGACTGAGAGAAAACGCTAATGTTACTGCTGCTGAATTAGTTAGATTTTCGCTAGAAGCAGACTGTATCATATATGAGTGACTGACTGTTGCAAACGATACAGAGACACCTCCCTGACAATAACGCCGAGACAGCTTGTTTATTTTTGGACCACAACGCTTATAGTAGACGATATTAAAATCACCCCATGTTATTCTCCATAGAGAAATTACTTCCGCGAACCAGGGGAATCGTCGGGCTGAGCGAGTTACGTCAGGACTTCGGTGCTCTATTCAGTAAGCTGTCCATCTCTGTTCCCTGGAGTGTGCAGTCCCTTCATTGGAAGTTTTCTTTCCCCTTTTTGAAGTCTATGCCTGCTAACTAGACTTGCACCTCTCATGGGTCTTTTTGGATGTGCAGGAGTCCCTTTTCTGTCTCATATATATATATATTCTTATGTCAAAGCATAAGAATTGTGAATTCTCTCTCAAAAATAGTTCTACATCTCCATAAGAAAGGTTAGCTTGGTATACACTGTTGAAACGAATGACAGCAGTATTTCAAGGTTTTGCATCCGCTTGGTATACAGCCTTGGGAATTGGGATGAATAGCGCAGCACATATTTCAGATGTATTTAAAGGTACTTACTACTTATCAAGGTCACTCTCTTTCTCGCTCTCCCTCTCTAGACTTGAGAGCTCTGTGGAGAAAGAAAAAAACGGCCATTTGAATCCTGCCTTTCACCTCAAAGTGGTCGGTCCCATCAACAAAGCCAGCAGCAGCCATAAGGGGGTGAGTGCCCATCACCGTGGCGCCTATAGACCAATTCAGAAACGGGTTGCTGTACTTTATACCTCATACTTTAAATGCTTATTATGAGGTATAAAGTACAGCAGAAAGATTGGGTATTGGGTAAGACTGACGTTGTGTATCTTTCAGGACCTTTCACTGCTTCGTCTTGGTTCGTCTATGGTTCTGCATGGTCTCAGCCACCGCGGTGTATTTTCTGACACTCTTTTTGTCTCAAAAGTTGAATGTTACCACTACTGTTGGTAGTTCATCCCGATGTTTTAGTTTTAGCAGTCTTTTGAATAAAATCCCATTTAGTTTTAGTCATGTTTTAGTTACCTGAAATGGTTTTGTTTTAGTCTAGTTCTAGTCAACTTAATACCATGCATAAGATTTTAGTGCAGTTGATTTAGTCGACTGAAATGACCGATGCCGCTGAAATGCTCGATTTATACTCAGCTGTGTGCCCAAAATGGCCGACCTACAAGCTCACGTGTTGTGTTGCGTCATGTTGTGAGCTTGTAGATAAGCTATTTTCGCTTCACACAACCAAACATAAAAGAACTTGTCTTTTAGTTCTACTGGATCTCTTCTCCACTAGTCCCTACCTGAGATTTTAGTCTAGTTTTCTATTTGTTGACGAAATTGACAATATATCTAGCCTCAGTCTTAGACACCATAGCTTAGTTTTCATTTAGTTTCGTTTAGTTTTCGTCAGTGAAAAAAGGTAGTCGACTCGTTTTCTTTTTTAACCCATTCACCTCCCTCCCACCAGCTACCTCACGGCAGCAAAGAGATGCTGCCCCTCCGGCCCGCCCCCCCGCCCACCAACCCCACGCAGCCCGTCAACGTGGTGCGCCCGCTGCGGCCCGCTCCGTCTCCGCAGCGCCCCAAGGCCACTCCGGTGCGACCGCCTTTGCCGGGCAGCAAGCCCCCCGTTGGCCCCCCGCCCAACAAGTCCCCCAGTGGCACCCAGCCACAGAGGCTCACCCCGCCCAGGAAACCCCTTCCCCTCAATCCCACCCGCTCCCCACTGGTAAGACTCCTCTAACTCCTCGAGTTGAGTTGTGCTTGTTTTCATTCAAGTACTGTGTCTGTGTTCTAAACCCACCGGTATTGGTCTGGTCTGTCTGTGTGTGTGTGCGCGTGTGTGCGCGTGTGTGTGTGTGTGTGTGTGTGTGCGTGCGTGCGTAGCTGGTGCAGCAGTCTCCTCCCCAGAGGCCCTTGCCCCTCAGCCCCGTCAGAGCGCTGGCCACGGTGAGCCCTCCTCCCCACAAGCCCCCCAGCGGCCTGCTGGTCATGATGCCTCCGGCCGTCGGGCCCAAGCCGGTGGGCAAAGTGTGCGCCAGGTATGGAACAGTCAGTGTGTTCACACACATTTATCAGGTATGGAACAGTCAGTGTGTTCACACACATTTATCTGGACCAGGTATGGAACAGTCAGTGTGTTCACACACATTTATCTATCAGGTATGGAACAGTCAGTGTGTTCACACACATTTATCTACCAGGTATGGAACAGTCAGTGTGTTCACACACATTTATCAGGTATGGAACAGTCAGTGTGTTCACACACATTTATCTGGTATGGAACAGTCAGTGTGTTCACACACATTTATCTACCAGGTATGGAACAGTCAGTGTGTTCACACACATTTATCTGGTATGGAACAGTCAGTGTGTTCACACACATTTATCTACCAGGTATGGAACAGTCAGTGTGTTCACACACATTTATCTACCAGGTATGGAACAGTCAGTGTGTTCACACACATTTATCTACCAGGTATGGAACAGTCAGTGTGTTCACACACATTTATCTACCAGGTATGGAACAGTCAGTGTGTTCACACACATTTATCTACCAGGTATGGAACAGTCAGTGTGTTCACACACATTTATCTGGTCCAGGTATGGAACAGTCAGTGTGTTCACACACATTTATCTGGTATGGAACAGTCAGTGTGTTCACACACATTTATCTACCAGGTATGGAACAGTCAGTGTGTTCACACACATTTATCTGGTCCAGGTATGGAACAGTCAGTGTGTTCACACACATTTATCTGGTATGGAACAGTCAGTGTGTTCACACACATTTATCTGGCCTGATCTGAAATGACCTTCAGTTGGCCTAGTTCCGTCTGGACGACTTTAGACGGCTTTTGAGCACAGAGTCACAGACGGCCAATGATGACTTTGGACGAGTTATTAGGTTATTAATCCTCTAATACATTTAGCGTATAGTAGCGTTCCACGTCGCTAGGCAACTCTCAACTCGGTTGTATCTGCCTGTAGCAAGATGGCCACTACATAGACTGTTGTAATGGCCGCCATCTTTAGCAGCGTTTCTCTCTGAATTGAGGCTCAGATTGATGTGATTGATTGAACAGAACGTCGATGTTAGGAGCTGTTTCTATGCATTGGATGTATTACCTTGCTCTGGATTAAGAGCGTCTGCTAAATGCCTACATTTCAAATTGTCTTTGTCTGTCTGTCCGTCCCCCCCCCCCCCATGCAGACCCGTCCCGGGAGCCAAACCCAACCTGTCCTCGCCTCCTTCCTGTAAATGATGTCCTCTCTGGTCCTCCTAGGAGGGGGGGGGGGGCGGAGGGACAGCCTATTTGCACTAGAGAGACCTCAGTGGAGGAGGATGGCACACTGAACACATCAGAGGAACAGGGTGAAACCTCTTACAGAACACCACCCTGAACACATCAGAGGAACAGGGTGAAACCTCTTACAGAACACCGCCCTCAGAGGAACCACCATCAGAGGAACAGGGTGAAACCTCTTACAGAACACCACCCTCAGAGGAACACCACCATCAGAGGAACAGGGTGAAACCTCTTACAGAACACCACCCTCAGAGGAACAGGGTGAAACCTCTTACAGAACACCACCCTCAGAGGAACAGGGTGAAACCTCTTACAGAACACCACCCTCAGAGGAACAGGGTGAAACCTCTTACAGAACACCACCCTCCAGGAGAGTGACAAACAAACACCTCATTTATGCTCCGTAGAGCGAGGCTGTGGCGCGTTGAACAGACGCTGGGGGACGCTGGCTGGCTATGGGGCATATGTTGACAAATCTTGATTTTTTTTTTTTTTTTTTTTATTGAACCTGTAAAACAATTTTTACAATATTGTTGTTGTGTGTTTACAGTGTTTGCTTGTTTGGTTTTCATGGGTGAGCCTTTCTGTGAGTCTTTCTGTGCACGCGTGCGTGCGTACGTGCGTGCGTGCGTGCGTGATTAT
Organism: Protomyctophum parallelum; assembly: GCF_964188405.1. Classification (NCBI taxonomy): domain Eukaryota; kingdom Metazoa; phylum Chordata; class Actinopteri; order Myctophiformes; family Myctophidae; genus Protomyctophum; species Protomyctophum parallelum. Next base: position 43,035,479 of record NC_139716.1, read on the forward strand.
CTCGCAAACCACTGGACAGGTCAGTGCGATTTGTTTTGTGCGCGCTGCCAGTAAATCCCTGAATATTTTCCACTTTTCTTTGTTTTGTATACTGGAAGACAATGGAGGTCAAGCTCCCAAATATGGAGATGACTGACATAATAGTACTGACATGATTGATTGATTGATTGATTTATTGATCGATCCATAAATGATATCATGGATCTCTGACATCACACGTGACATCATAGATCCGCAGGGAAGCCGTGCCATCGTTAGACCCCCTAGTGTCGTTCTAATCATTGCTTGTTTACAACATGTGCTTGTTTTGTTTCTTTGACATTTTGTGTTCATTAATGTGCCAAAGAGGTGTGTTCCCACCCGGGGGGGGAAGTGTCCCAAATGCTGTCATCAGATCAGAATCAGAACAGACGCGTTAACACAAGAACGTCCTCTCAAATCAAACCGCGGGGTGCCTCAGACGTGTGGACACGTCCTTAGGTCCTTTTTAATGATACGATTAAACGATATGATATAAATAAATTATATAAAAACTCTAGGCAACGCCTTGCTCGTCCGTCCCCGAGCTGTTTTGCTGTTTCCGCACGCAGCCGTTCACTTCCTGGTTTACGGGCCGACATTCTTCCTTATTTACTCGGAATCGACGCCGCTGTCCATGGCTTTGATCAGAACGCCGATGTTCTGTCCTCATTTTGACCTCATCGTGCATCTTGTTTAGAATATTAACGCTTCTAAAAAGAGAAGATTTCACCACCCTGTTCTTTTTGGGGGGGGGGGGAATGGAAGGCGCTGTGGAACCGAGTCAAACTAAATGTGATGCCTCAACGTGCGTGTTCAAATAGGGTTATTTTGGGGGTCATGGCCTGAAAAGGTTGAGAACCACTGGGCTATAGATAGGCAAATATTGGTGAGAAATCAATAGTTCAATTAACAGTGCTACTGCGTAACCCGCGGTCCCCACTATTTCATCCATGTGTCGGTGCTGCGTAATACGCTAAACCCGCTATTTGTTTAATGTGTTTAATTCTCCATTTTTTTATAATTAAAAAGAACGAGGCCGTCGCGTTTTGATGACAAAACCGGAAATCAAAGCCATGCTCTGGGCTGCTAGGGCTTCTGGGAAAATGAGTTCAATGCAAGTGAACGGCTGGTTTGTTTGGACTACAACATGCTGTGTGGAGGCTGTGTTCGTCTCGCATCGTAATGGCGGCATGTTTTTCTCTTCAACAACAAACCATGGGACTATTTTCCGCCGGATTTTCGCCGATCAAAGCTGCAAATACTTCAGCGTATGCTCCAAAGGTAATAAGACTAGGTAGGATGGTAGGATGAATTTAAAGCCTGTTTTCACGCCAGGTCACATAGGGGGCAGTGTACACCAGTGTCGAGTGCCAGCTAAATGTGCAACATGAGCAGAGGCGAAGAGCTCTTGTTGTTCTGTCTGAAACTGAAAGTACCAGTTAGTGCTGTGGTCTACTGAGGCCCACAGAGACATACTAGCAAAGCCATCATTGTTTTGTTTAGCGAGAGCTCGAATTGCTGTTTTATAGGCTCCGATCATGGTACTTCAGTTGGAAATTGGAAATACTCAAGTAAAGTACAAATATCTAAAAGTTGTACCTAAGTACAGTACTTAAGTAAATTACTTTCCACCACTGCTGCCGCGTGCAAAACTTATGGAATACTTTAATTACCGTAAGCAAGGAAATACTTTTAAAACCTTTGTCAGTTTAGTATTTAATGTATCAAGTAGCTGTGTAGCACAGCTGCTACAAGACAATGCCTAATCATCAGGTTTAATTGTCAATTATCCCTTTGCACAGATCAATAAAGGTCTATCTTATACAGTAACATGTCTTTTTGCTTAACCCATTATGGACGTGAACCCCTTTTTGGTGTTTTAAGCATTATGTTATTCTTTAGCTATTGAAAAATAGCAGATCTACAAGCGCACCGAGTGCCACGCTAGCTGCTCATTTTGTTTTTAATCGTGAAGTGCGAATCTTTGAATATATTCTTTCAGATCGAACATTTTTTAACTCAAATCTTTGCTTCTGTCGGGGTCCCTGGAACAACATATTTTCAGATGGGGGTCGGCGGCCAATTGCATATAATTTTGGGGGTCCTTATGTTTGAGGACGACTGACAGAAACATGGGATTTCAGAAAACTGACAGGCTTTAGAAGGCATTTGTAGAATCGTCCTTGGGTCTAAATTGGTCAAAGAAAGCAGTTTTGGTTTACATTGTGGAGAATGTGTTCAATGCACAGCACATCTGGGACACACCCCTGGTCGATCTTGGTTGATTTTAATGTATTTTTTTCTTTTTTGCAGTGTGTATGACCTTTTAATTGTTACATTAAACAATCTTTTTTTCTACAAAACTAACCTCTGGGTTGTTGTGACTGAGACACTGAGACACTTTGTGATTAATACCGTAGGCCTATTGTGTTTTCCATTGTGGTTTTCAAAGTGTTTACATGGGGGGGGTCCTAGGCCCTAGGAAACCCCCTAGGACCTAGGCCCCTAGGGGTTTAGCAAATTAGCAGGGATTTAGGGGGTTCCCTGCTAAATCAGTTGATATAGCATCAAAGTCAGTTTAACCAATAGTAGTTAATCATGGCTTTAGCTGGTCTTTAACCGGACATAGGCTTGATAAGCATAGCGCGTTGCGGTGGAGATTTAATAGAACTTGCTGCTCTGTATCACATAATAACATCATCTGACACGCAACAGGTAGCAGTGTAGGCGACACAGAGGTAGAGTCAGTGACAGACAACAGTGCCCTCTGTAGGACACAATGAGTAAGGGCGCACATAATGTCATTTTGACAAAAACAAAACAAAATATATTCTCCCTCTTTGGTCTTCAATAGAAAATGAACAACAAAACATAATTTTGGTAAATATATGCTTCTCTTGCACTTTAATTGCCAAACAAATACTGAGCAAACTTTTTCAGTTGTAGCTTTGCTGTTTTTGTCATCAAGTCTACAATCATGTTGTCAGTAGGACAATAATCCAAACATGTTATCCCACTATTCACAGTTGCTGGTATGAAATTATATTTGATATCAACACACACACACACACACACACACACACACACACACAGAGGAGATGATGAGCTCCCAGCTGACTGGGGCCTGCATGGAGCATGATGAGCAATTATTTGTGATCCTAGGCAAATTGGGCATGGCTGCTAATTGACTCGTGATAGTCAGAGTGGATTCATAATGACTTTGTTTTTCCTTCCTTGGCAAAGGGGAGCTGGTGCTGTTAACGTGGACAGCGCTGAGTGGGCTGAAGTTGCCTTTGCACTGCAGTGTACCGCATTAATGTAGATGGTGTCCTCTTCAGGTCAAAGCCAACGCACAAAAGAGCACTGTGACAACGGATGCAGACCCAATAGTCACATTCTTTTTAAACAGTGACCACATAGTATTACTGTTTCCACAAAGGGGCTGAAAGCCGGAAAATATATCTTGCTGTTGGGAAGAAATCTCCTGTCTCCATGTTCTAACTGTGTTTTTTGTAAGTGAAACAATGAATGGCCTGCCGGGCCCTACTTGATCATGCTGCAGCGTCACACACAACCAGCAGATCCGCAAGCGACACGTTCTGAGTTTGCTCTTGCCCTAATGGGACTGACCGTGGCCAGCTACTGGGACGTGAGTCGGGACTTGAGCACCCCAGCAGCTGGGTCACCGGAGTGAGGGGTATGATGCTGCGAGACCCGATATAACCCGATGACCTTGGGATACATCATCACTGAGGATAAGTCCCAGGTGCATCCATGCAATGTTTCTTCGTTCTTTTACTTTTTCAAACAACTCTGGTCACATTCATACCAGAGAGCTTTGCTGCGATTAAAACGTATCCTGCTGCGCATTGTCAGAAAGTGCGCTTCGTTTGGCAGGTGTGAAGGCTCATTCGAATCCTAATGCGCAGCAAATAACCGCATTTTACTCCGCCCAAAAACGTGGGTTTCGCTTCGCTTCGAATCGCACTTGACTACGATTCGGTGCAGGTGTGAATGCAATCCGCAGTAAATAAAGGAAATGAAGCAAACATAATGTGGCGGGTGAGGAGCTGAACACAGTTGGAGACGGAGAAGGCATATTTTACGCAGCGCAAAGATGTCCCGTTACTGTGGATAGACGTGGTCGAATAAGGAGACTGAAGCCCTGATCGAAAAGGGGACGTGTACATTAATCAATTGCTTAAGAAAACACATAAAAACACTGCAGTGTATTATAGCCTACATAATATTCTGTCTGTCTGTCTGTGCGTGCCGTAAACATGGAGTGCTGTCACTGTGTGGGACTGGGGAGTTATATCAGTGCGCTCATGCAGCGCTGTGCCTCCATGCCCAAAAGAACAGTGTGTGGCGGCTGCGTGCGTAGAGAGAGAGAGGGGGGGGGGGTCCCAGACGGCACGACACATGCACGTCGTTATGAGTGTAATTTTATCACCATAGATTTCACTGTGTAGGCTATAGTTTATGAACGGAACACATTGATAAAGGTCCCCCCTGCTGCATTTCCAATTGCTGCGAATGACAGTGTGAAGGCAAACCGCAGCCAATTAAATATGCAAGAATCCAATTTCCCCGCCCATATGGATCTGAGTCTACCGAAGTATTAGGTGAGAATCTGACCTCTGTGTCACTCTTAATTGGAATGGCTGTGTGGTGGTCAGGAGGACGTTTATTTTGTGAGGTGGTCACACAAATTCAGGAAGCTGGGTGTAATTAGCTTGATTAAGAGCATGTGGTGAGAACTTTGAAGTTTGTTTCTCCTGTTGTTGCAAAACCGTCTCAAAGTAGTAAATGGCCAAAATGGGCCATTTCCGTCCGTGCCACAGCCGGTCACCTAATCCAGTGTTTCCCCAACCTTATTTCTGCCAGGGCACACTTTTCATAGCCAAAACATCCCAGGGCACACCTAGATGCAGGTAAATGGTGCATTTATATAGCGCCTTTATCCAAGGCGCTTTACAGAGATTGTGCATTACATTCACCCATTCATACACCGATGGCAGCGGAAACCATGCAAGGCACCAACTAGCACATCAGGAGCAATTAGGGGTTCAGTGTCTTGCTCAAGGACACTTCAACAGTAACTCTGGGGGAGCCCGGGTTCGAACTGGCAACCTTATCGGTTGCCATCCAGGCACTGAACTGGCAACCTTATCGGTTGCCATCCAGGCACTGAACTGGCAACCTTATCGGCCATGTGATTGTAAGTAAGCTGTACTGTAACTGGGTAGAGTTAACTGATTTGGTTCAGGGTTTGTGACGTTCACTGTCCACGGTCTAGCCACCCTGAGTCTAGACAGTTCTAATATAGGAAGACTTTACACAAAACATAGGCCTATAGCCAAACAAAAAGTAAAATTATCTTTGTTTCATCATGACACTAGGCCTACATAATATAAATAAGACTATGAATAAAGTTGTGGTTTGCATGAAAAACACATTTAAAACAAAGTCTACTTTGTAGAACTGACATATATAATGGCTGTTTTTATAGCAGTAATAAAAGCTGAAATAAAGTTTTACACACTCAGACAAACCCTCTGAATAATTAATTTGCCTTTTTACCATGCCCGCTGAATTGAAATATGATAATGAAGGAGTCACATTCACTGAGTCTTAACTGGTGTTTTTCTGCTCTTCCTTGCGGCAAACTTAATAATTCAATGCTTTTCTTTAAGTACTTACTTAAGTACAATTTTGAGGTAGCCTACTTTTACTTTACTTGAGAATTGTCCCGAAAGTACTTCCCGAAAGTACTTCTACTAGATCATGTAGTGAAGTCACTACATGATCTAGTAGAAGTACTTTTTACCCCACTACAATTATTTACTTATTTACAATTAGTTACTTTGTTGACTTAACAACGGCCCTATATATTGTCTCTGTCGGTGGAAAACTGTAACTTTTCACAATTAAAATTCAAAAGTAGTAATTTAGCAGATCTACAAGCTCAAAACGTGTCACTTTGTGCTGCAGATCTGCTACTTTGCATGCTTTTGTGTGACACTGTAGTGTAGTGTAATAAAGTAGGGCGTTAATTTATGAAAAAGAACACATTTTATCCCATTCTGACCTGAGATCAGATTCATACGAGGTTTCCGCCGGACACACACTGGTCTGATGAACCCATTCTGACCTGAGATCAGATTCATACGAGGTTTCCGCCGGACACACACTGGTCTGATGAACCCATTCTGACCTGAGATCAGATTCTAAAAATGTCAGTCACTCTTTGATTTTTCAAAAATAGCAGACCTACAAGCTCGTATCGCGCCACTCGGTGGCGCGATATGAGCTTGTAGATCTGCTATTTTTAAATAGCTAAAGCACGACACGATGCTAACACCAAAATGGGTGCCCGGTCAGAATGGGTTAAAACATGGACAGCCAATAATTAATTCATTAATTATGCATTTTTACTTGGAGCGGCTCACCGCAGCCAAGGAGGGGTGAGCTGCAGCCGTTGGCCCCCCCAATCCAACTCATACATTCTGAGTGCCAAGCAAGGAGGCATTGGGTCCCATTTTTACAGTCTTTGGTATTACCCAGCCGCCCCCCCCCCCCCCCAGTTTCAGGGCAGACACTCAAACCACAAGGCCACTGTCCTATACTTAGTCTAAAGAGTGATCGTTCCACTCATCCTTTGCAGCAAACGTAGAAATTAAAATTTATTTTGAATTTCTTTTGAAATGGATCAGAGGAATCCCGAAACAGACTTTGTTAACGTTCAGCACATTGATTGATTGATTGATTGATTGATTGAAATATGTATTAACAGTTTGTAGAATTTACAGTACATTTCAAGCACAAACTCAATACAAAGACTGTTAACTGTGAGTGGACGACCCAATTAAGCATTACACTTGTTTACAACAGGGTCCACATTGTTCAATTCATCAAAACATTTAGAGACATACAAATAGACACTTCTATGTAGCTAAAGAACAGAACAGGAATTCATCATATAGGAAGCAAAAAGGGAAAAGATACATATACAGTGAGGGGAGATGGGGGGGGGGATTCAGATTTTACAGAGGCCAGTTTCGAATTGCAACCATCTGTAGGTGCCCTTTGAGAGCGGTTTTGAAGTGCTCAGCGGTCTCAGGTCCACTGACAGTTTTCTGAAAAAACCCCATGTATATAAATATATGTAGTTGGCCGCCGACCCCCCATCTGAAAATATGTTGTTCCCAACGAGGCAAAGATTCGAGTTCCAAACGTTCGCTATGAAAGAATATAAAGACCACTATTAAACCACATTTGCAAAAAAAGTAGCAGATCTACAAGCTTGTAGCGCGGCACTCAGTGCCGCACTATGAGCTTGTAGATCTGCTATTTTCCAAAAGCTAAAGTATAACATAATGCTTAAAACACCAAAAAGGGTTCCCGTCCTGAATGGGTTAAGAGCTGTAGTCTGTTCTGTAGGGCGAGTGGTCCCCCGCTGGGGACTGAGCTGTCCGCTAAAAAAGAAAGATTGACGCTTTGAAGGAATAACCTCCATCTTTTAATCCCAGCATTGCATTCTGCCTGTACCATACTGTCCTACTCCATCTCTATCTCCTCAAATGGCTCATAAAAAGAGAAGGGGGCTCAGTGCGAAAATGACATTTCTATACATAGTGTTTATCTTGATGTATTCTGAATCGCTGAGTTTCAATAACATATTTGGTGTGTGTGTGTGTGTGTGTTTTTTTAATCTCTGCCACTTTGGTTGATTAAGGCTTCTGCAAAAGTCAACTTCTCCTACAGTGTGTCTGTGATTTATGGAGTGCAAAATATCAACATTTTTTCAGTTTCAAAATCGGTTATCTTCCCCACAACGATTTATAAATAGACATTTATTCCAGCAGAAGCCATGTTGACATAAATAGATGTGTAATTTAACATGTATCCCATGGGTGTTACCAACTAATTCAGGTTGTGATTCCATTCAGGTCAAACAAGATAGTACAGCAACTAGAAAAGGTTCTGCTCTTTAAAATACTCAGAGGATGACAGAGTCCAACTGTCCATGTACCTGTCTGACTACTTCTGGAATGAGACACCACACACCAGCTGTGCGTAACACCAAAGGTAGTGCCTCTGAGTCTGACCTAGTTTCCCCTTAGATTTGACACAAACATGGGGGGGAAATGCATTCTACCACTCCAAACTGTGCAGTGCAGTGGATGTAGAACGGCCACTTTTGAACCAGAAGGTTGAGGTTCCCAGTTCAATCCCGGGCTCCCCCAGAGTTAATGTCAAAGTTTCCTTGAGCAAGACAATGAACACGTATAATTGCTCCATTTGAGCAATTGTACCTTGCATGGTTTCCTCGCCCATCGTTGTGTGAATGTATAGCGCCTTTTGGGTAACGTTATATAGGCCTACTGTAAATGCACTGTTCAATATTTCTTGCAGTGGAGTTAACCCTTTCTGAACGGGAACCCATTTTGGTGTTAGCATCATGTTATGCTTTAGCTATTGAAAAAATAGCAGATCTACAAGCTCATAGCGCGCCACCGAGTGGCGCGCTACGAGCTTGTAGGTCTGCTATTTTTGAATAATCGAAGAACAAGTGACATTTTTTAGAATCTGATCTCAGGTCAGAATGGGTCAATCAGACCAATGTGTGTCCAGTGGAAACCTCGTATGAATCTGATCTCAGGTCAGAATGGGTCAATCAGACCAGTGTGTGTCCAGTGGAAACCTCGTATGAATCTGATCTCAGGTCAGAATGGGTTAAAAGAAGAAGGCTGTGTCTCTCTCAGCTTTCCTAACTGTGCCACAATATAGATAAACTTAAAAACAAACTTTTCCTTAATAGTGCGTTTAATTTTTCTGTTTTATAATAATTTGGCAAGTGATGGGAAAGTGGATACCGGCCGCTTCAGTGACTCAAGGAATCTCATTATATCCAAGGATATCGAGCGAGACTCGAGGGAGATGTTTCGCTTTAAGCCTTAAATGAAAATCTTTGCAAAAATAATTCCACTGTCGAGTGCATTGCCCGTCTCAGTAATTGGACCCGATCACCACCAATCCTGTCACAGTTCCAATATCTATCACTACCCGCCTAAAGTCTTTGAATTGTTTTTTTTATTTTTTATCTCTGAATGTTTTCAACCTAGTGTTATCAACTACAGTGGCTCAGAAACATGAAAATGGTAATGGTGCATTCAAGCACCTTTATCCAAAACACTTAATTACAGAGATTATGCATTTTGCATTACATTCACCCTGCACACATTTATACACAGATGCCGGAGGAAATCATGCAAGGAACCAACCTGCACATTTGGGAGCAATAGGGGTTCAGTGTCTTGCTCAAGGACACTTCGACACTAAATCTGGGGAACCCCGGGTCACTCTACCCCTGAGCCACTGCTTAAGTATGCAATCATGGGTTCCACGGACCCAGGAATATTTGAAGAAGGTCTGGCAAGTTGCAACCATTTGTCTTAATTTGCCTATGCATTTTCTAACACAGCAATTGAGCCATAGGCATTATTTTCTCCACTCCCTCCCGCTTAACTTTCTGAGTTAGGAAAGTGCGCCACCTCGTGACAGACTAACGCTACATACATGGACAGCCCGGCTAGCTCAGTCGGTAGAGCATGAGACTCTTAATCTCAGGGTCGTGGGTTCGAGCCCCACGTTGGGCGCTACATCTTTGGTGTTTTTCATAAACACCTTCTTATTACCAGTTAAGTAAAATTTACAGTAAATGTACTACATGTACATCATGTACTTAGTTACTTACCACCACTACTTTGGAGTAGATATATTGGATATTGTGTATATGTTTTCTCATGCCAATAAAGCCCTTTGAATGGAATTGTGTTTAGATGCAGCTACAGAACGAGCTCTGGTCATCTTTACTAAAAATGTCATGAATTAAAAAAGGAAAACGTAGCCCAACGTGGGGCTCGAACCCACGACCCTGAGATTAAGAGTCTCATGCTCTACCGACTGAGCTAGCCGGGCCTGTGGACCTAGTGCAGGGGGCGGGACATGTGATCATTGGCTGGGATTCATGCCGATCAAGTTTCTGGGCGTGAAGGAACTACAACAGCTAGCGTCTAGCGCCCCCAGGAGGCCGTGTACGTTCATTAGTCGAAAATACATTTTCACAGATTAATTTATAGATCTGCTGTATTATCTGCTTTAATACTGGTGCTCAACGTGGAGTCTGTGAGGACCCCCTAGCGCTGGTCCATAGCCTTAAGGAGAGCTAAGAGGGTCTCCATGTGTCCTTGAGTGAGGTCCAGGGGGTCCCACTGCAGCTAAACCCTCCAACAATCATTACTAGTAGAGTAAGTCCCCCCCGCCCCATTTCCCCTCACTGTATATGTATCTTTTCCCTTTTTGCTTCCTATATGATGAATTCCTGTTCTGTTCTTTAACTACATAGAAGTGTCTATTTGTATGTCTCTAAATGTTTTGATGAATTGAACAATGTGGACCCTGTTGTAAACAAGTGTAATGCTTAATTGGGTCGTCCACTCACAGTTAACAGTCTTTGTATTGAGTTTGTGCTTAAAATGTACTGTAAATTCTACAAACTGTTAATAAATATTTCAATCAATCAATCAAAAAAAATAGAAATACAATCGACTCTAGAAAACGTAATTTAGTTTCACTCGTTAACAGGATTGTCACATCATGATCACATGAGTAACGTGAATGCATACAGTCTCTGTGGCGCAACCGGTTAGCGCGTTCGGCTGTTAACCGAAAGGTTGGTGGTTCGAGTCCACCCAGGGACGAACATGTTTTTCAGTAGCTCTCTAAGATATACATACTTTATTTATTGTCTCCACCAGGCCGAAGGCATGTGGGGAGAGTATGTTTTGCACTCCGTCCGTCCGTGTGTCCGTCCGTCCGTCCGTCCGTCCGTGTGTCCGTGTGTCCGTGAACAGCTAATCTCGGCCACCGTTAACCCGGTCGATGCCATATTTTGCGCACACACTCCCTGGATGCCAACGATGAACCTCTGCCCCAAACTTTCCAGAACGGCCTGTTATAGCGCCACCAGGAGGCCGCTTTGTGCAAAACAAGTCTTTGCACAGTACACCTACAGATTTTGTCCAAACATCACGCAAATTGGTACACAGTCTCTCTACAGCCATTCAACGAAACGGGTCTTTCAGATTTATCAGACTCCATCCTGATTGGTTAAGATTGGCTTCCAAAGTTCACAGGAGTGCTCAGTTTCAAACAAAATGCTGCAAATCATGAACACATCGCGTGATTTCCGTGAAATTGTGCACCCACATTCCCACTAGGCCGAGGACGAAATGCCACATGAACAATTTCAACTCAGCCTCAAGGTGGCGCTATAACTGGCCGAAAAGTGTTTTTACCTCTAACTGCACGGATCTGTGGATAACCTGGTGGAGACCTGTGCCCGGAAGGGCACTTTTTCTAGTTTATTTTATTTTTTAACAAAATGCTGTACCCTCTCCAAGTGTATACTTTCACCATGTTCAACTGTTTTTTGAGGGCTGTCTTAACACAAACAGAAACATTGCCATTGACAATGAATAGTCAGTTTGAGTGTTTGTGTAAACACAAATATTGAAGACAAAGGCGAGGACGCAAGTTCTGATTGGTGATTTGTATTTACTATGAAAACCTGCATTTCCGTGAGTGACATCACAGATCCACACCTCTTTATCCAGAGCGACTTACAGTAAGCAAGAACAAAACATGGTAATACATCAAATACATAAAAATAGTCATCAATAAATTAATCATACATAAGCTTTGATTGATTGATTGAAATATTTATTAACAGTTTGTAGAATTTACAGTACATTTTAAGCACAAACTCAATACAAAGACTGTTAACTGTGAGTGGACGACCCAATTAAGCATTACACTTGTTTACAACAGGGTCCACATTGTTCAATTCATCAAAACATTTAGAGACATACAAATAGACATTTCTATGTAGCTAAAGAACAGAACAGGAATTCATCATATAGGAAGCAAAAAGGGAAAAGATACATATACAGTGAGGGGAAATGGGGTGGGGGGGGGGGGATTCAGATTTTACAGAGGCCAGTTTCGAATTGCAGCCATCCGTAGGTGCCCTTTGAGAGCGGTTTTGAAGGAGTCAAGGGATTCACATGTCTTAATGACTGTTGGTAGGGCGTTCCACATTTTGGTAGCATAGGAGCGAAAATAATTTAGTCCCTTGTTTGTGCCGAATCTGGGTTGTACATGGTTTGTTGTACTCCCTCTGGTGTTGTGGGTGTGGACTTCGTTTACACTAAGGAAGTATTTAATCTTATCTTTTTATCTAAGAACAGTGGAATATCTTATAATGAAACTATGCGTACATACACTATAGGCTATTGGCATCAAAATGTAGGCTATAGGCCTACTAAAAGTACCAAAAGTAAAAGTAGGTCATCATGCAGAATGTCCCATTTCAAGTTTTATCTACAAGCTCACAATGTTTGAGAAAGGGTGGATGGATGGATGGATGGATGGAGTTGTTATTTAATTTGAATTATGAATTGAATTCACCGGACCACATGCTATTAGCATCGTATTAATTGTACCACTGCATTCATTATTTGTAAACTGTTATTGAAGTATTCAATCAATCAATCAATCAAACAAGTCAGTTATCAGTTTTATTAGTTTTAATAAAAGGACACACACACACACACACACACACACACACACACACACACACACACACACACACACACACACACACACACACACACACACACACACACACAAAGCGGTGCGTAGGCCCCTCAAAAAATACATGTGTGAAAACAACAATAACCTTTATTAGCCCGAAAGCCATTATATTGTGTTGTTTTTTTTGGGTAATACTAATTTTAGACTGATAGAACTCCAATGAAAATAATCGCATCCACCCACAAGGTGGCGCCATTTCACTAAAAACGCATCGAACTGAGGGGGCGTGTTCCGTCTCCAACAGCTTTGCTGATCCACACAGAGCCATATTCAGTTCAACTGAACACAGAAAGAGATCAAATCAACCAATCCGCTCTTTAGGCACATTTAAACAATGTGAAGAAACACCGATAAACGATCATCGATCACATCATAATATCGACAGATGATTTCAGCACAAGAGGGACTGAGGGAGAGAAGAGACACGTGATCCAAATGCGGAAATAATAAGTGTGTGAAACAACCCTGTTGACAACAACCCCAACAACAACAACAACTCTACTCTGTGCGTGTTTTGCTTTTTGTTTAACAAACACGCATGCGTGCACATACACGCCCGTACACACACGGCCACGCACGTACGTGGAGGCGTCTGGAGCTGCGCAAGAAAGGTAAGTTTCAAAGTTTAATGAATCTGATACATTATATAATAATAATAAATAATAATATGAGTATGACTGTGACACGATTAACTCAGGGGTCCTCATTCCTCAACCAGTGGTCCATCCAGGGACCACCAGTGGTCCTTGAGGGAGATCCAGAAAGATGGTCCCCATGCTAAATGATGGAGAGTTCATGTTATACCTAACCAAGTGGACCCTGCTAGAGGTATAACTAAAAAGAGTTAAAGATCTAATAAGGGTCCATTTGGTTACCAACTCCCCATCATCATTTAGCTGGGGGACCACCTGGAACCCCCTCAAGGACCACTGGTGGGACCACTGGTTGAAAAAAGAAATACCGTGTAGTTCAATACTTTAATAACAGTTTGCAACTAGTTCAGAGCCAAAGCACAGTTTACAATAATTGTTCAAAGAAAGAAAGAAAGAAAGAAAAGTCCTCATTGTGGTCAAGCTCATAATATTGTGGTAACATTGTCTATTAATAATTCACAATAGTTTTAATTGTGGAATTTAATAACTCGGTGGTTCTCAAACTGTGTCATCTGGACCCCAGGGTGTACCCAAAATGATTGTTGTGAGGTCCACCATTAGCTTCATGTGCAACATTATTTAGTCAGTTGACAGTAAACAAACCTACACTGGCTGTTTAATTCAACGAATAACAGACTTCTTACAAGCCCACAAGTGAATGTTTTGATTAATTGAGTACTAAGGAAAGGACCCCAATGGAAACACGCTTTCAAGTGTTTTCTTGGGTTTTAAATCCTCTTAGCAGACCTTGTATTGAACTGTACTTTACTGTGCTAATAAAGTAATCAATCAATCAATCAATACGTAGGTTCATCAAGGAGCTTAAGGTTATATTTTCATAATGGTTAATTAGGCCTGTCACAATTATTACATCATCGCCTGATCGCAACTATTTGAGATAATCGTCAATCGTTTCCATGATGAAAAATGTCCATAAAATGTCAAACATTTTTCAAATTTTTAAGTAGGCCTAGTAGTAAGTTCTACGAGCTTACAGTTACAACACATCAATTTGTGACGCTTGTAGATATTATTATTTGTGTGACAATTTATCGTCAACTTAAATTTACGTGTAATCGTGACAGCCCTAGAGTTTAAAGGGTTGGTTCACATTTTTGGATTTAAAGCTGTAGGAAATACCTGCTATGATTAATATTGTGGGTGCTTGAGTGCCATGGTCTGGTTTTGGTGAATATTAAGTCGTTCCGGTCATTTAATGAGGTTCACTGGGGGGGGGGGGCCACGCAATTAAAAATAAATTCATCCACAAAACTAGCGTCATTTGTATTTGTAAATTTGACCTATTTTCTACCATATAACACAACTTTCATTGAACTTTGAACCCTCTGTCACGCGAAACTATGTTTTTTACTTTTTTGTGTCCAGTATCACCGTTAAGGCACGTTAATATGTCAATGTATTTGCAGGTTAATTATTATGTCAATGTGTTAATAATTAAAAATATGCTCCTCATTGACTTACATTGGCAGATCCTACAAATGTCTTCTAAATCATAACAGTCATCAGATCATCATCATATCATATGTGACCAAATTTGACTGAGGGATTGCCATTGGATTTAGCTTCAAATTGACATATTCATTGTTCAGTTTGACCCACCAGGTTTGGAGATATGGCTTATAGAGTAATGTCTTGCAGAAAACAGAGAGTTGAGAAAACAGGCTTGAAAGGTTCACTTCTGTGGTCTCTAACATTACACCTAGCTACATGTTTCATTTATTTATAGTATTCGGCCGACAATCCCTATCTTGTTGCATGGACCCCCAGAAGCAAAGATTTTAGTTACTTAAAAAACAATAGGCCTATATTTCCTTTTCACAAAGTGGCACTTGTTATTTTTTGAATATCCAAAGTATAAAATAATAGTTGATGTATAGTTAAAATCTAAAATTCACACAGATGGATTGAAGTGGTTTACAATCTAAAAGGACTCAGATGGATTGAAATGGTTAAATGTCTAGCAGCCAGACAGTGAGCTTTGTTAATGTTCCAATCCGTACGTTTCAACTCCTCTTTAACTGAGGATTCGAACCACCTGGGAGACTCAGACCACGCTTAAACGGCCTGCCTTAAAGACTCAATGAATCCCCACACAGGAGAAATGAAGCTTCAGCAGTACTACTGGTCCTGGACCACTTGTGGAGGGTTAGAAATGGTGTTGCTTTTGTCGACTAAAACTATGACGGAAAAAAAAGGTTCGACTACCTTTTGTCATTTAAGAACACTAAATACAAACAATATCAAAACTATGCTGTGATGACTAAAACTAAGACTAACTCTAAAACATTTCAGATGACTAAAATATGACTAAAACTAAATGAAGTTTCATTCCAAAGACTAAACTAAAAACCAAAATTTGCTGTCAAAATCAACACTAGTTAGAAATGGCATCAAATATATTTCGTCAGCTTCACGTAGTGTTTACTGTAACACATTTGATAAAAGCGTTTTACTTAGACTTAGATGCAGTATATCCTTTTTCATGCCTTTTGGTCATTTAATTATTATTTCCTATTTGAAAATAGCGAATGTACAAGCCCGTCTTGTAGCTATAGTTAGCTTGTAGCCGATCTACAACAAGTGCACGGATCTTGCACTCTCGAGGTCGCAGTGAGCGTGTAAAGATCGGCTAATAAAAACCAAATAGATGTTGAAGAGAGAATGATAAGAATGTGTAATATATAAAGGGCTGCTTGTTGCGAGAGGAATGTGAATAATTGTGTTCACACTGTGAGTGTATTGTTGGTGCTTTAATTATGTGCTTTAAATAATGCTTCATTGTTGTGGATTTTCCTCTCCGGCCACTTGAGCCCTTTCTAACAACCGTGACCTCTGTTTAAACTTCACTTCAACTTAAGCGACCTCACTACACAGAATGAATGCAATGATATTTATTGATGCGTATACAGTACAGATATTAAAGACATGAATGTAGTACTATTTATTAGTGATGCACCGAATATTTGGCCGCAAAAAATATTCGGCAGAAAATGGCTAAAAATGCATTTTTTCGGCCTATTCGGTTTCGGCCCAAATAGGCAGATAATATATCACCGAATAGTGTATGCAATTAATGCATTCAAAAGAGCTGAATAAATGTTTTCTGGACCCATAATAGTGATTATTCTTTAAGTTAAGTTTTGCCATAACAATTTATTTTGCCATAAATCAGGTAGCTTTAATATTAATCATATTCGGATATGCGGTATTCGGTTTTTGGCCAACTGTTTCCTATATTCGGTATTCGGTTTCGGCCAATAATTTCGCTTTCGGTGCATCCCTAGTATTTATGAATACAATTATGTTTAACAGATGAATACAATTATGTTTGATATGATAGAAGACTTGGGCCCCATCGCAGGAGGGGGATCGGATCAGATCCGTCCAGATCAGATCAGATCCTGCCTGATGGAAGGCATGGGGTCTCTTTCAGAATCTCCGCCCCCGTAGAGTAGATAGATAGGGCCAGCCTGGTGGTTTAGTTTAGTTTAGTTTATTTAGGATCCCCATTAGCTGTTACACCTGGCAACAGCTATTCTTCCTGGGGTCCTCACAGAATAACATACATACAAAAATTGAAATAAGAACAACATTACAGATATCACAAAATAAATACATTAAAGCATAACAACCATGCGACAACCGTGCATTCACTCTAGATTACATTAAAATAAACAGAATTACAATTTACCATATAATATAAAAAGTCCTTCAGTCTTTTCTTAAAATGCCTTTTACCCTTAATTTCTGTAATGCATACTGGTAGAGAGTTCCAGAAAGTCATTGCCCTGTACATGACTGTATTCTTCATTGCTTCAGTTCTTGGCTTAGGCACTGTAAATCGACCCATTGCAACATGTCTGGTATTATGTATATGTCTATCGCTGGTATAATGAATATCTTTATATAAGTATTTTGGTTTTTTATTTGAACAAATGTTCCTAAAAAATCCAGCCAGACTGGCAGCTAATCTCTGCTCCACCAACAGCCATGACAGCTTCTGATGATTTAACAGTGTACTAGATCTAGTATTGCAGTTCAGGGCAAGGCGAGCTGCCTTATTCTGGGCTATTTGTGGTGCCTGCTGCTTGGGCAGTGTCGGGGAGGTGGTGGGGGACCTGAACGGAGAGCACAAGTGAGGCGTCCTTTTAAGCAGTGGTTCCCAACCTTTTTCATGTCAAGGACCCCCAAATTGACACTTGTTAGCCCGCGGACCGCCATTAGAAAATATATGCCAGGGACCTCCGTAAAAGAAGATTTTGCAGTGAATCTCAACCAGTTTAATTTCAAGGACCCCCAGTTTGACATGCATTAGTCTACAGACCCCCATTTAATGGCGTTTCTATCTCTGGGACCCCCAATTTATATTGTAAAATCAATGTTAATTTAACTCTGAGAGTGTACAAATGGAACAAACGGTTCCATTTGTACACTCTCAGAGTTACAGACCCATCAGGGTCCATTTGGTTCCAAACTATCATTTAGCTGGGGACCCCCTGGAACTCCCTCAAGGACCCCTGGGGGTCCCCAGACCCCACTTTGGGAACCACTGCTTTTTAAGGATCACAGACATGAGTTAATCCCATCTGATTGGAGCAGGGCCGAATTTGTTGAATTGTGGGTTTCGTAGAACTTTTGTTTTCTACTAAGACTAAGCCTTAAAGTAAGCCTGCATACATAATCATCTAATCGCAATCATCAGCGATAATCACAATTATTTTCTCATAATCGTTTCCATGTTGAAAAAATGTCATACTTAACAAAAGAAAAGCTGAAATAGCTGATCTACAAGCTTATCCCATTCTGACCGGGCACCCATTTTGGTGTTGGCATCATGTCATGCTTTAGCTATTGAAAAATAGCAGATCTACAAGCTCATATCGCGCCACCGAGTGGCGCGATACGAGCTTGTAGGTCTGCTATTTTTGAAAAATCGAAGAACGACTGACATTTTTATAATCTGATCTCAGGTCAGAATGGGTTCGTCAGACCAGCGTGTGTCCAGTGGAAACCTCGTATGAATCTGATCTCAGGTCAGAATGGGTTATAATGCGTCACAATGTGACGCATTGCTCAGTCAATCAAATCATCGTTATGGGGCATGGGGTATGGGGTATGGGGCACACACAAACACACAACGCTGGGCATAACAGTGGATAGCGCCTCTTTGAAGCGGACGGAGGCAGACTTTATAACTTCCGGTTAATTTACTTTTTATCGGTCACCTAGCAACTAGAGAGCTATTCATAGTATAATAATAATTCAAGCACATTGTGTTTTTGAATTGCAGTATCATCTCTAAAGGGGGCTGAATAAATGTGTGCCTGTCTGGCCTCTCTTAACCCATTCTGAACGGGCACCCATTTTGGTGTCGGCATCATGTTATGCTTTAGCTATTTAAAAATAGCAGATCTACAAGCTCATATCGCGCCACCGAGTGGCGCGATACGAGCTTGTAGGTCTGCTATTTTAAAAAAATCGAAGAGCGACTGACATTTCTAGAATCTGATCTCAGGTCAGAATGGGTTAATCAGACCCAGTGTTTGTCCGGCAGAAACCTCGTATGAATCTGATCTCGGGTCAGAATGGGTTAATCTGTGCTCACTACGCAGTCGAGGAAACACAGCTAAACAAGAGGGGATTATTATGATGATGACAACCCCTCAACCACCACACGCACGCACGCACCCACGCACGCACGCACCCACGCACCCACGCACGCACGCACCCACGCAAACCTGGGAGCTGACCGGCAGTGGTGGGGAAAAGTACTCAAATGTTTTACTTAAGTAAAAGTATCAATACTGCAAAATAGATATACCCTGTCGTTAGTAGTAAGTAAAAGTGCAGAATTCTAAATGTACTTGAGTAAAGTAAAAGTGTTGTAAAATGTACTTAAAGTGCCAAAACTGAAAGTACTCATTATGCAGAATGTCTCATTTCAGAATTTCAAATGTATATATATCTATCCTCTGAGATGTAGTGGAGACTGTGGAGTAGAAGTACTGGGAATTGGAAATATTCAAGTAAAGTACAAATACCTCAAAATTGTACTTAAGTAAGTGTTACACCATTGCTAGCCTCGGTACCAGGCTTTCATTTTTGTTGGTGCAAAAAATGTAAAGCCTGGAGGAACGCATTGGCCGCTCTGGTCTGAAAAAATTGGACCGCGCAGTACTAGGTTTGACGCCCTGAAAAGGGCTCCTGGGGCCCTTCATTGGCCATTGATTTAGTTAAATTTAGGTCAAAAACATGATAAAAACACGGAAAAACACAAAATGTTGCGCTATGGGGACCCTGCAAAAATGACCGGCCCAGGGGCCCTCATGGGGGTTAATCCGTCCCTGATCATCATCATCGTCTCTTTTGGTTCTCAAGCTGGCCACCGCTGCCCTTTCACTCCTTATAAGGGCTTCCTCTAGAAGTACACCATACTTTATTTAAGTTTTAATTTATTTAAACCACACATCCCTTGTCCCTTTAGTTGTTCCATTATTCAACATGTTATGTTTTTGCATTACAACGTGAGGTCAAATGAATGTGGTTGAGTGTGTATGTAGGCTTGTATAAATATATTGAACTAATTAAATATATTGAGAACAGCTTTCCAAAACTGTTACTTTCAGTGTCAGTTACTTTCGCACTGTCACAACAGACCAATACATTCTAAAATACTCAGATGATACAGTTTTGATTTCTCTCATAGATAGTTCCAGTGATCCTGGACTGCACCGACACAGAGTAAATAAGGTGGTTGAATGTAGTGATAACAACGCTCTCATCATTAACACAAAAAAGACAGAAGAGATTGTTTTCGGTGCACCACCAGAGATACACAGATCCCCCATTACTATTCATGGTGAACCGATCAACCAGGTATGTTCGTACAAATACCTAGGAGTAGTAATAGACCATCTTTTGTCATGGAAAGATCAGATTGATTCAGTGTGTAAGAAAACAAAGCAAAGAATCTACTTCCTTCGCCGTCTAAGATCCTTCGGTGCTAGTAGACGGATTCTTCTTTTGTTTTTCACTTCTGTTATTATGAGTGTTCTTCAGTATTGTAGTACCACCTGGTATGGATGTTTGTCTGCAGCCCTAAAGTCACAACTGCTGCAACAACTGAACATTTGTTCAAAGATTGTTGGACAACAACTTCAGAAACTTTATACATCCACATATGATAACAGCATCCTAAGGTTAGCAAGGAATATCACCTCTAATGCTAAGCATGTGTTGTATGGAGAATATAAGGTTGCTACCTTCAGGAAGGAGATATGGTGTACCAGCATACAATAAGGTCAGACTAAAGAGGTCCTTTGTCTACCAGTCGACCTTGAGGCTTAATCAGGAGATGTAGTAGCCACAGGATAATCTAAGCGGTGGATATTGCTCATGTCTTTATGTATGTAAATTGTCTAGTTCTTTGTGTTTTGTATATGTGTTCTGCATACTTGGCTGCTGTGTCGCAAGACAAATTTCAGTGTGAACTGACAATAAAGTACTATATCATCATATCATATCAGTTTTGGACATACGATAAAGTTATACAAGAGTTATGAAATATACTATGTTCAATGAATGCAAACAGGTGAGTCTGTCTTCTTCTTCTCTCTGTTTTCAGGTGTTTTCACGGTGTTCTCTCTGTTTTCAGGGTGTTCGGTGAGATGACAGGACTGTGACCGTGTCTGTCCGTCCGTGTGTCCGTCCGTGTTGGACGTGTGTCCCTGACATGGCCACTGCAAAGAAGAGTGAGTAGTAATGCTGAATATAATATCTGGAATTTATATTTAGAAACATTCTACATCATCTGACCTCAAAAACAAAAACCCTCCATATATGGAGCTGACCTTTTTGTGACATTCCAGATGTTGATCCTCCCCACCCATCCTTCCTCTTCGATGTCTCCCTTTTGAGACTGATACCGGTCCATTTAAACTCCAGACGGGCCTGCCCCACAGTAGCGTAGCCGTGCCCGGGCCTGTTAAGAACTAGAGTTCTTAACAGGCCCGGAAATTAAGACCCGGCCCTAACTGGGCTGGCCCGGTTCTATATACAGCCTGATAACCAATTCTGGCAGCCAGCTCTGTAGCGTGCTGGTCTAATCATTATCACTACTTTTCCAACAACCGCATACTACTTTTCTCTGGTGGATAAAGCATCGTTTTAGGAGGAACGTTGCGAAGTTTGCTTAGCTGACTCAGCGCTGTTCGAGTTGCAACCCGATATGGACAGAATAGTAAATATTCGTCCCGCAAGAAGGGACAGTCACGAGGAGGCCATCTTCATTTACTGGTACTGAGACACCGGCACCTTTTCCCATGCTCGCGAATGTTACACATGACTAGAGGCGAAGCAGCTCCGCATGCGTCACAGAAGGGGACGTTCGGTGTAGGTAAATCAGAGGCAGCTTGTCAAAAGTCTGTTGCTGTATATTTGTACTTGCGCCTGTACTGTTTACCCATTCTGAACGGGCACCCATTTTGGTGTCGGCATCATGTTATGCTTTAGCTATTTAAAAATAGCAGATCTACAAGCTCGTATCGCGCCACCGAGTGGCGCGATACGAGCTTGTAGGTCTGCTATTTTTGCAAAGTCGAAGAGCGACTGACATTTCTAGAATCTGATCTCAGGTCAGAATGGGTTCATCAGACCAGTGTGTGTCCAGTGGAAAACCTCGTATGAATCTGATCTCAGGTCAGAATGGGTTAACATCTTCCTCCCGCAAACTGATTACCCGGTATGCTATGATGATAGCATTGGACAAACACACTTTTCCTAGGCCGACAGAAATGTTCCTCTTATAGCGAGAAGCACACCGCACACCTCAAAAGAAAGCTACATTTGTCCACTCCAATTTAAAAAATAATCACACCCGTGTGAACCGAGTGGTGCAACTCCCCCCTCCCCCCTGCTCTATGGTCAGCGATCTGCAGGAGGTCAAAAGCGGAGATTTAAGGACCAGCTCAAAACAGCACTGAAGATGTGTGGAATACAGCAGCACACCCTGCCTCAGAACAGCCGTTATGGAGGCAGCTTTGCCGTACTGGACTTCAGCGTTTTGAAAAGGAGTGAGGCGAGGGAGAAGAAACGCCAGAAGAGAAAGATGACCGCTGCAGCCAAGGCCACAACTAATACTGACTTCATATGCCCTCACTGCAATAAACCGTGTGATTGGACTTCACAGTCACCTCAAAACTCACCAGTAGAAGAAGTAGAAGTCCTCATCGGATACGATGGACTACCATAAGCAAGCTGTATTATGTATACAATACAATACATGCTTCCTAGCCACTCGGGTCAAGCCAGGCCTGGCCATGTGTGTGACCTGCGTGTCACATGACATAATGAGGCTTCTGTGTCCCTCCCCTCCCCCACCCCACACACTCCTCTCTCCACACACCCCTCTCCTCCCAAACCCCTCCCCCACATCATCTCATTTGTACCATTCTCCAGTTTAGCAGCACAATCTTCCACACGATGATGATGATGATGATGATGATGTAACATCATGTGAACTCATTACTCTGACCCAGATCTGCAAGGATGTGTAAACTAATCTCTCATTTCATCATCTCACTCTCTGCTCGCTCCAGGTTTGGACGGAGCTGGAGTATAATGTATGTCTGAGACAATTTACAATATAGGCATTTAGCAGACGCTCTTAATCCAGAGTGATTTACAGTAAACAAGTACAACACATCATGGTAATACATCAACCTATCATATAGAACATCAAACTATCATCAGTATAACAGTAGGATGTCAACAATGAGTATGAGTATGAGTGATGGAAAAAGTACATTTCACATTAAAGGTCCGGAATTCAAAATGTACTTGAGTAAAAGTACAAAAGTATTGGCATCAAAATGTACTTAAAGGAGAATTCCATGCTAGAAAACATTTTTACCTTTCTTACCTTTCTTTGTAGTTGTTACGTCCTCACCAAAGAGGTCCAGGTGTTTTTTTTGTTGCAAAAACTCCTTATTGGCTATTTCCCCTACCATAAGCCCTCAATGAATTGAATGGGGCTATGGGGTGTTGTGCTAATTCGCTTATTTCCATCTAAATAAGTAGTAAAGTGTGCCGCTTGGGATATTATTTACATTATGAAGAGAGGATATATACAACAAAATTATAATTTTGAGCGATGGAAATAAGCAAATTAGCACAACACCCCATATCCCCATTCAATTCCCATTCAATTCAATGCAATTAATTTAGGGCTTATGGTAGGGGAAATAGCCAATAAGGAGCTTTTGCACAAAATAACACCTGGACCTCTTTGGTGGGGACGTAGCAACTACAAAGAAAGGTAAGAAAGCCTTTTAGTATGGAATTCTCCTTTAAAGTGTAGTAGAAGTAGAAAGTAGAAAGTGCTCGGCTATGCATAATGTCCCATTTCAAGTTCTCAAATGTATAAAAAATCTTTTGAAAGCAGCATATCTACAAGGTCACAATGCGTCAGATCGCGACGCATTGTATATAGGTCTGAAGTGGCTAATGTATGTTTTGTAATAATAATCAAAGTAACTAGTAACTTAAGTTTTCAAATAAATGTAGCGGAGTAAAAGTACAATATTTGCCTCCGAGATGTAGTGGAGTAGGACATTGAAAATAATCAAATTGTACATTCTGAACGGGCACCCATTTTGGTGTCCGCATCATGTTATGCTTTAGCTATTGAAAAATAGCAGATCTACAAGCTCATATCGCGCCACCGAGTGGCGCGATACGAGCTTGTAGGTCTGCTATTTTTTGAAAAATCGAAGAACGACTGACATTTTTAGAATCTGATCTCAGGTCAGAATGGGTTAATCAGACCAGTGTGTGTCCAGTGGAAACCTCGTATGAATCTGATCTCAGGTCAGAATGGGTTAAGTAAATAAAAATTGTGACAATGAGTATACACTCAACTCTTCACACGCCACTTAAGCATGCAGCTTTCGCCGTACCCTTGACGACCTTCCAGGTTTATGCAAAGGTTCAAATGTCATCTAGATTTCATGTTCTTCAAACTGATTTTCACAAAATTCAACAGACCCTCACCAATCTTAAACTGCTTTTAAACCCTGGAAAAACAAAATTCATTGTCTTCTCTAGAAAACCAAATGCCACTCAAACAAACCTTAAGTGAATTGGATGGAGCCCGCGGCGCACACCACAGGTACTAGCAAGACGTTCTTTATTTAAATACTGACAACGTTTCGATCTGTTAGATCTTCATCAGGTCAAACAAACCTTAACATAACAACTAGTGAAGGGACTCCTATTGAAAGAGTCTCAATCTATAAATATCTGGGCGTCTGGTTAGAGTACGACTATCATTTAAAACCCACATTTCACAACTCATCACTAAACTGAAGCCAAAACTAGCTTTCCTCTATCGAAACAAAGCTTGCTTCAATTCAAGGTTGTTTATTAGTGTCCCAGAAGGGCAAAAGGTTTTACAGCAGTTCATAAGGCTTGAAACACATAAATACATCAGTCAGACCAAAGTTATTGCTGCTGGTCGCAAGCGTGCGCTGCGCCCGGCCTACTTGCATACTTGCATTCAAACAATAGGAAGCAGCTGATTCAAAGCACAATGTTATCAGTTATCGACTATGGTGATATCATCTATATGCATGCAGCTCTGTCATCCATCACTAACACCGACACAATCCACTCTGCCCGGTTTATAACTGGAGAGGGGTTCCTCACCCATCACTGTAGGCTGTATGTAAAGGTTTATAACTGGGGAGGGGTTCCTCACCCATCACTGTAGGCTGTATGTAAAGGTTTATAACTGGGGAGGGGTTCCTCACCCATCACTGTAGGCTGTATGTAAAGGTTTATAACTGGAGAGGGGTTCCTCACCCATCACTGTAGGCTGTATGTAAAGGTTTATAACTGGAGAGGGGTTCCTCACCCATCACTGTAGGCTGTATGTAAAGGTTTATAACTGGAGACTGGTTCCTCACCCATCACTGTAGGCTGTATGTAAAGGTTTATAACTGGAGAGGGGTTCCTCACCCATCACTGTAGGCTGTATGTAAAGGTTTATAACTGGAGAGGGGTTCCTCACCCATCACTGTAGGCTGTATGTAAAGGTTTATAACTGGGGAGGGGTTCCTCACCCATCACTGTAGGCTGTATGTAAAGGTTTATAACTGGAGAGGGGTTCCTCTCCCATCACTGTAGGCTGTATGTAAAGGTTTATAACTGGAGAGGGGTTCCTCACCCATCACTGTAGGCTGTATGTAAAGGTTTATAACTGGAGAGGGGTTCCTCACCCATCACTGTAGGCTGTATGTAAAGGTTTATAACTGGAGAGGGGTTCCTCACCCATCACTGTAGGCTGTATGTAAAGGTTTATAACTGGAGAGGGGTTCCTCACCCATCACTGTAGGCTGTATGTAAAGGTTTATAACTGGAGAGGGGTTCCTCAGCCATCACTGTAGGTTGTATGTAAAGGTTTATAACTGGAGACGGGTTCCTCAGACATCACTGTAGGCTGTATGTAAAGGTTTATAACTGGAGAGGGGTTCCTCAGCCATCACTGTAGGCTGTATGTAAAGGTTTATAACTGGAGAGGGGTTCCTCACCCATCACTGTAGGCTGTATGTAAAGGTTTATAACCGGAGAGGGGTTCCTCACCCATCACTGTAGGCTGTATGTAAAGGTTTATAACTGGAGACGGGTTCCTCAGACATCACTGTAGGCTGTATGTAAAGGTTTATAACTGGAGAGGGGTTCCTCAGACATCACTGTAGGCTGTATGTAAAGGTTTATAACCGGAGAGGGGTTCCTCGCCCATCACTGTAGGCTGTATGAAAAGGTTTATAACTGGAGAGGGGTTCCTCACCCATCACTGTAGGCTGTATGTAAAGGTTTATAACTGGAGAGGGGTTCCTCACCCATCACTGTAGGCTGTATGTAAAGGTTTATAACTGGAGAGGGGTTCCTCACCCATCACTGTAGGTTGTATGAAAAGGTTTATAACTGGAGAGGGGTTCCTCACCCATCACTGTAGGCTGTATGTAAAGGTTTATAACTGGAGAGGGGTTCCTCACCCATCACTGTAGGCTGTATGTAAAGGTTTATAACTGGAGAGGGGTTCCTCACCCATCACTGTAGGCTGTATGTAAAGGTTTATAACTGGAGAGGGGTTCCTCACCCATCACTGTAGGCTGTATGTAAAGGTTTATAACTGGAGACGGGTTCCTCAGACATCACTGTAGGCTGTATGTAAAGGTTTATAACTGGAGAGGGGTTCCTCACCCATCACTGTAGGCTGTATGTAAAGGTTTATAACTGGAGAGGGGTTCCTCACCCATCACTGTAGGCTGTATGTAAAGGTTTATAACTGGAGAGGGGTTCCTCACCCATCACTGTAGGCTGTATGTAAAGGTTTATAACTGGAGAGGGGTTCCTCACCCATCACTGTAGGCTGTATGTAAAGGTTTATAACTGGAGAGGGGTTCCTCACCCATCACTGTAGGCTGTATGTAAAGGTTTATAACTGGAGAGGGGTTCCTCACCCATCACTGTAGGCTGTATGTAAAGGTTTATAACTGGAGAGGGGTTCCTCACCCATCACTGTAGGCTGTATGTAAAGGTTTATAACTGGAGAGGGGTTCCTCACCCATCACTGTAGGTTGTATGAAAAGGTTTATAACTGGAGAGGGGTTCCTCACCCATCACTGTAGGTTGTATGAAAAGGTTGGTTGGCCTTCATTGGCTAAGAGACGAGAACAACACTGCACTGTTTTTTATCTACAAAGCCTTACTTAAATAAATGCCTACATATCTTAGCAGCCTATTACATCCCAAAACTACCGTATGTTAGAAATCCCCATTGTGAATTCCGAATTGGGTAAAACAGCCTTTCATTACTATGCACCTCACATGTGGAACTGTCTACAATCAATCTTAAAACTGAACAACTTGATTTCACTTGAACGTTTTAAAAGACTTGTAAGGATCCATCTGAGATCTAGCTGTACTTGTTCAGTCTGAATTGTTTCTTATCCTGTAATGTATTTGTGTTTATATTGTATGTTATGTGTACTGTAATCGGGGCGTTATTGGAAAAGAGAGCCTGCTCTCAACTGACTTCCCTGAATAAATAAATGTTAAAGAAAGAAAGATCTGTAATGCACGTAAATCGACGTTCCACACCCGCACAGGGAAGTGCAGTGCCCGGTGTTGAGTCGGTCGGAACCCACGGTTGTCCAGAACCGTCACAAAAGGCGTCTGCCCGGGGCTCTGGACTGGGCCCCTGCCCAGGCTCCATATATGGAGCTGGCCTGTTCTGACATCAAAACACTCCATATTTGGGCATGCCTGACACAGAACTCCATGTACTGTATAGGATTAAAGGGTCACAGAAAGACAGATGTAGAAAACCTCCATATATGGGCATAAAAGAGACACAGACAGATGGGTGGAACGGGTACTCTGGGTACAACGGGTATTGGATCTCAACCTTCCATCATACCGACTCGGTGCTCTACGCCCGGGCACCGCTCTAGTATTCTGTAATGTTTACTCTGATGATACTCTGATGTTTACTCTGATGATAGATGTATTGCCTCGTGATTTCCTTGCTTACTGTAAATCGCTCTGGAATTAAGAGCGTCTGATAGCTGTGTAATTCATTATAAATAGTATAGTATAAATTGTAGTATAGTATAAATAGTTATCTAGCATAATGGGGCCATACGCAGTAAGTCACACTACATTCTATCTCCTTTTAACTAAATGAAATAATGTGGACCATCTATAAAAACAGACAAGTATATTATGCTGCTCTGAAGAAAGATATTACGCTGCTTGAATAAAAGAACACATACGATTGCTTTACAAATAGGAGCATGTACTGGATATAAATGCCCAGTTGCATCATGTTCATGTTTAACCCATTCTGAACGGGCACCCATTTTGGTGTTAGCATCATGTTATGCTTTAGCTATTGAAAAATAGCAGATCTACAAGCTCATATCGCGCCACCGAGTGGCGCGATACGAACTTGTAGGTCTGCTATTTTTGGAAAAATCGAAGAACGACTGACATTTTTTAGAATCTGATCTCAGGTCAGAATGGGTTAAAGATCTATAAGGGTCCATTTGGTTACTAACTCTCCATCATTTAGACCACCTGGAACCCCCTCAAGGACCACTGGTTGAAAACCACTGCTGTAGTGTGATCAAGTAGGACGTTAATTTACAAACAAAATGATATAGAGGTTTCTGCCCGACAGTTACGGTATAAAACTAATATTGGGTTTACAGTAGCATGATAAATACAGTATATAAAACTCATTTTATTTCTTGGTTAAAAGTATAGTGCTGCACGGTTCTTGCTCAAATGCAAATCTCGATTTATTTTTCCTCCACAAGAATTGAGATCACGATTTTTCAGTAACTAACTAAAATTAATTGTACAGCCAACTAGTGCTGCACCGTTCTTCACAAAATGAGAGCTCAAAATGAGAGCTCATCAGAGCTTCAGTTGTCTGAATCTAGATTGCGATCTTATTTCAATTAATTCGATTAATTGGTGGATTGCAAGTGAACTGCATTTTTGCACGCACGCACGTACGTACGCACGCACGCACACACACACACACACACACACACACACACAGCACAATCAGTGTCCAATCAGAAAGTAGGCCTACAGAACAAGTAGCAGATATTTAATGACCTCTATTATTAGAGAGAGAGAGTGTGTGTGACTGTGTGTGTGTGACTGTGTGTGTGTGTGTGTGTGTGTGTGTGTGTGTGTGCTCAGGCGCGCTACGTGCTTGTGTTTGTTCACAGATACAATCTTTACTTCAAATACATCACACACACACACATACAACACACGCATTTTAATATTTCACGAGTGGAGTGATAGTAGGGACGGGGGCGGGGCTTTACACCAACACCACTTTACCATGCAGCCTGGACGACCTTCCAGGTTTATGCAAAGGTTAAAATGTAATCTAGATTATATTATTATATCAACGCCAGATGCCAGGTTCATTTGTTGACCCGGCGTCCTGTAGTGCAGTGGGTTCCCAAAGTGGAGTCCGAGGACCCCCAGGGGTCCTTGAGGGAGTTCCAGGAGGTCCCCAGCTAAATGATAGTTAGGAATCGAATGGACCCTTATGGGTCTGTAACTCAGAGAGGCCCCTTTTCCACTGGTTGGTTCCCAGTGGGAACCGGTTCAGTTCTTTTTGGTTCTTAGTCCATGAGCCAGAGCTCCAAAATTGAAACGTTAATTATGAATTGAGTGTGCAAAACCATACCTATATTAGATTATTATCACCATGAAACTTCCCCAATTGAGTACTTACACGAAGACAATGATTTATTATATTACAAATTTTACATTTTAAAATATGCAAATGAGGCATTATGTAGGAAAATATGCAAAATAGTCGAAAATATGATAAAGCTACTACTGTGGAAGGGTTATCATGTATTCATTTACTTGTATTGATCCTATAAACAATTTAATATAGGGTATAGTTTTCCCACCAATTATTGAGCTCTGGCTCATGGACTAAAAACCAAAAAGAACTGAACCGGTTCCCATTGGGAACCAACCGGTGGAAAAGGGGTCAGAGAGTGTACAAATGGAACCAAATGTTTATTAAATTATTATTTTGCGCGGATCGGTCCTCAGGTTCGGCGAAGACGGGCGGTGTTCGTTTCTCAGAGGAGGCCGCCGTCCCCGCCCCCTCCGGCAGTAGCCACGCCCCCTCCGGCAGTAGCCCCACCTCCTCCCACGTTCACTTCGATGAGAAGCTTCACGACTCGATCGTCATGGTAACGCCCGACGGCGACGGAAACTTCCTGGTCAAGGTGAGTTCTTCATTCTATGCCAAAGTCGAGACAGTTTAGCCGTGGGCGGGTCTGGCGCTCCTCATCCGCTCTCTGAATATAGTATAACTAGGCATGTAACCATTCACTCAATGCACGATACGATTCGTATCACGATACGATTTCTCACGATATTTTAAACAAAAAATATTTCCCAGAGAAATTACCATTCATTCCCCCCTGAGCTTTTTTAACATGTTTTATTTAACTACATTGCAAAAGAAGTAGCATTACTTTTGACAGTGCAGAAACATAATTGCCTTCCTTGATGAGCATCAACGACCATCATCACCTGGGCACAGTCACAGACACGCACAGCTCCCCTCTACAGTCACAGACACACACAGCTCCCCTCTACAGTCACAGACACACACAGCTCCCCTCTACAGTCACAGACACACACAGCTCTCCTCTACAGTGCTCTACTACTGAAAGTGACCTAATTTCTCTCCAAAAGCACTTGAATATGATGGAATATGACTAAAGCTCACATTTCACGCGCTATAACAGGCCCATTCCTGATTCCCATGCCTTCAGGCTTCAGGAGACAAACATAGCTTATTGTGTAAAAAAAAAGAACATTGACCCAAAGACCTTTGCACCAGAAGATCACACCACCGTGACGCTTTTCTCTCAGATTGAGGTGGATTGAACAACGCGCCGATGTTCGGGGCTCAATACTAAGTGAGAGCTATATATTTCTTCTTTATAAATAATCTCTCTCTCTCTCTCTCTCTCTCTCTCTGTGTGTCTCGGTGTCTCTCTCCCATCAGGTGGGCTTCTTAAAGACACAGCACAGATACGAGATAGTGTTCGTTCTGCCAGAGGTCCCGTCTCTGGGTAAAGACGTGTGTCCCGCTCCGGTTCCGAGCCCCCACCTCCGGATCACCAACATCTGCCCCGCCCCAGAGGGTAAGACAAAGCCCAGCCTCACGGTGGCGCTATAACACCAGCATCTGTCCCCTCCTAGCCCCCCCACAACGGCTGGGCAACTTCCGGAATGAATAGCGGTGGTGGGTCTGGTGTAGGGATGGGTCCGATTAATCGATTATCGTTGATAGGACCCGAAATCGATTATGAAAATTAATAATCGATAATCGTTTTTTTCTTTTTTAAATTAAAATCTGTTGGAAAGGCAATATTGTCATCCAAACAGGACAGGGCTATAGGCCTACCAAAGTGTGCCTGGGATGTGTCTGTGTAGCTGCATGACTGAGTGGAAATTGATTCCAATCAAGATACAGGTTTGGAGGATTTAGCAGGTGTTGGGAATTTACCTAATCAGGCCTATCAAAAACCGATTAATCGATTAATCGTTAATATTGAATTATACAAATCGATTTTCATTTTGGACACATTTACACATCCCTAGTCTGGTGCTCCTCATCCGCTCTCTGAATATATTATAACTAGGCATGTAACGATTCACTCAATTCACGATACGATTCGTATCACGATACGATTTTCCATGATATTTTAAACAAAAAATATTTCCCAGAGAAATTACCATTCCCTCCCGAGCTTTTTTCACATGTTTTATTTAACTACATTGCAAAAGAAGACATTACTTTTGACAGTGCAGAAACATAATTGCCTTCCTTGATGAGCATCAACGACCATCATCACCTGGGCACAGTCACAGACACACCCCTCTACAGTGCTCTACTACTGAAAGTGACCTAATTTCACTTGAATATGATGGAATATGACTAAAGCTCACATTTCACGCGCTATAACAGGCCCATTCCTGATTCCCATGCCTTCAGGCTTCAGGAGACAAACATAGCTTATTGACCCAAGACCTTTGCACCAGAAGATCACACCACCGTGACGCTTAGATGACCCCTCTGGACCCGTTTAAGTTTATTGGAAAAAACATCGTTGCATAACAGTATGAGTTATGATGTTTTTTATTGCCCTTCCGTTCAGGAGGACCGCTCTACAAAAAAAACAAATAGTCAACCATCAAAACACAAAAATTAAGAGCTTTATATTAGTTCTGGTAAAGCTTGTATGCTCTTCTCGGAAGGAACGACATCTGGTGCCTTTTTTCGTTTATTTGCACATAAACCTTATTAAACCTTATTAACCTTATAAACCCCTGTGGGGTTTATAAGGTTAATCTCACTTCATTTAACAAGTAGAAAAAGTAGTGTGGGTCTCTCTCTCTCTCTCTCTCTCTCTCTCTCTCTCTCTCTCTCTCTCTCTCTCTCTCTCTCTCTCTCTCTCTCTCTCTCTCTCTCTCTCTCTCTCTCTCTCTCTCTCTCTCTCTCTCTCTCTCTCTCTCTCTCTCGTGTGCATGACTGACAGGTTGACTAGTGCAACATTAGACCAGTCACATTAGTATTTAACAGATGAATAAATAGACATACTAATGCAACACAACAGACCACCAGTCACATTTCTATTTAAAATATGAATAAATCCATCCATTCATCTTCAACCGCTTATCCGCGAAGTCAGGCCTCTACCAGAGAGCTCCAGACTTCCCTCTCCAGAGCAACATTAGTTAACCCATTCTGAACGGGCACCCATTTTGGTGTTAGCATCATGTTATGCTTTAGCTATTGAAAAATAGCAGATCTACAAGCTCATATCGCGCCACCGAGTGGCGCGATACGAGCTTGTAGGTCTGCTATTTTTGAAAAATCGAAGAGCGACTGACATTTTTATAATCTGATCTCAGGTCAGAATGGGTTCGTCAGACCAGCGTGTGTCCGGCGGAAACCTCGTATGAATCTGATCTCAGGTCAGAATGGGTTTAACTTCCTCCTGGGGGATCCCGAGGCCTTCCACGGCCAGTGAGTGGATGTAATCCCTCCATCTCATCCTTGGTCTGCCCCGGGGTCTCCTCCCAGTGGGACGGATGAACACATAAACGTACCAATGCAACACAACAGAGCAGTCACATTTGTAACTTAAAAGATGAATATACAAAATGTACCAATGCAACACAACAGACCAGTCACATTTGTAACTTAAAAGATGAATATACAAAATGTACCAATGCAACACAACACAACAGACCAGTCACATTTGGGTGCAATTACAATATTGAATCTGCTCTGATTTCACAACAGTTTTATCAGTTAATTTGTGAATGTCATTTTCCTTCTTACTGACAAAAGATGTCCGTAAATTAATCTCTCTCTCTCTCTCTCTCTCTCTCTCTCTCTCTCTCTCTCTCTCTCTCTCTCTCTCCAGGAGGTCATAAGGTTACGTGTGACTTCCTGGCCCAACAGGAAGGAGTTCTGTGCGAGGAGGCGCTGCTCCTCAGCGAGACCGACGATGAGGTCAGCGTCAGGGTCAAAGTTCACGCCCGGGTCATGGGTGAGATGACTCATATTATTATTATTATTATTATCGAGTTGCTCTCTAGTCTCAACTCTCAATCTCGAATATTGTCCGCCCACTTTTACGTCCTGACGGCGCCACTGGGAGGGGGGGGTTACAATTTAAGGACATTTAAGACCTTTTCCAATCCAATCAACTTTATTTATTAAGCACATTTAAAACAACAAAGTGCTGTACACAAAACATACTAAAATACCAAGGGGCGAAAACAACAATACATAAAAAAACAGGGCAGTGGAAACAGCAACTCTTCTCAGCATGTTCGAACACCAGGGAGTACATGTGAGTTTTCAGACGTGATTTAAACACAGGCAAGGTTTGAGAAGCTCTAACATGAGCTGGAAGTTCATTCCACAGTGTGGAAAATGACCCATCCCCCCCGGGATTTCAGCTTTGAGTTGGGGATCTTAAGAAGTGACTGGTCAGTCGACCTCAGGACCCTTGGCAATTCTTTGGGAGCTGCAAGTTCATTGGTTCATTGTACATTGGTGCCAAAACCCATTTACAGACTTAAAAGCAAATATTAAAATCTTAAACTGGATCCTGTAGCGAAATTGTCAAATGATAATGAAATAGCCCATCTAGATGTAGATCGTGATTCCTTTTGTTTGTGTGTCAAACCAGTGTAGATTTTCTTGACTAAGACAAAACCAAAAAGACTAAAGACCTATTCATACTCCAGTTTTAGTTTATAAGGTGACCACCGTTTGGTTAGTAGAAACAGAGAGAAGTGTTTGGGTGAGCGGTGAGTCTCTTACCACCGCGGCTCAGTGACGTCATGTTGTAGTTTTTAGTAAGAACAGAGAGATGTGTTTGGGTGAGTCTCTTACCACCGCGGCTCAGTGACGTCATGTTGTAGTTTTTAGTAAGAACAGAGAGATGTGTTTGGGTGAGTCTCTTACCACCGCGGCTCAGTGACGTCATGTTGTAGTTTTAGTAAAAACAGAGAGATGTGTTTGGGTGAGCGGTGAGTCTCTTACCA
The DNA here is from genome assembly GCF_964188405.1 of Protomyctophum parallelum. Lineage (NCBI taxonomy): Eukaryota > Metazoa > Chordata > Actinopteri > Myctophiformes > Myctophidae > Protomyctophum > Protomyctophum parallelum. The sequence goes on from NC_139716.1 coordinate 43,070,086, forward strand.
CCGCGGCTCAGTGACGTCATGTTGCAGTTTTAGTAGAAACAGAGAGAAGTGTTTGGGTGAGCGGTGAGTCTCTTACCACCGCGGCTCAGTGACGCCATGTTGTAGTTTTAGTAAAAACAGAGAGATGTGTTTGGGTGAGAGGTGAGTCTCTTACCACCGCGGCTCAGTGACGTCATGTTGTAGTTTTAGTAAAAACAGAGAGATGTGTTTGGGTGAGCGGTGAGTCTCTTACCACCGCGGCTCAGTGACGCCATGTTGTAGTTTTAGTAAAAACAGAGAGGTGTGTTTGGGTGAGCGGTGAGTCTCTTACCACCGCGGCTCAGTGACGTCATGTTGCATTTTTAGTAGAAACAGAGAGATGTGTTTGGGTGAGCCGTGAGTCTCTTACCACCGCGGCTCAGTGACGCCATGTTGTAGTTTTAGTAGAAATAGAGAGAAGTGTTTGGGTGAGCGGTGAGTCTCTTACCACCGCGGCTCAGTGACGCCATGTTGTAGTTTTAGTAGAAACAGAGAGATGTGTTTGGGTGAGCGGTGAGTCTCTTACCACCGCGGCTCAGTGACGTCACGTTGTAGTTTTAGTAAAAACAGAGAGATGTGTTTGGGTGAGCGGTGAGTCTCTTACCACCGCGGCTCAGTGACGTCATGTTGCAGTTTTAGTAAAAACAGAGAGATGTGTTTGGGTGAGCGGTGAGTCTCTTACCACCGTGGCTCAGTGACGCCATGTTGTAGTTTTAGTAAAAACAGAGAGATGTGTTTGGGTGAGCGGTGAGTCTCTTACCACCGCGGCTCAGTGACGTCATGTTGTAGTTTTAGTAAAAACAGAGAGATGTGTTTGGGTGAGCGGTGAGTCTCTTACCACCGCGGCTCAGTGACGCCATGTTGTAGTTTTAGTAAAAACAGAGAGATGTGTTTGGGTGAGCGGTGAGTCTCTTACCACCGCGGCTCAGTGACGTCACGTTGTAGTTTTAGTAAAAACAGAGAGATGTGTTTGGGTGAGCGGTGAGTCTCTTACCACCGCGGCTCAGTGACGTCATGTTGTAGTTTTAGTAAAAACAGAGAGATGTGTTTGGGTGAGCGGTGAGTCTCTTACCACCGCGGCTCAGTGACGTCACGTAGTTTTAGTAAAAACAGAGAGATGTGTTTGGGGTGAGAGGTGAGTCTCTTACCACCGCGGCTCAGTGACGTCATGTTGTAGTTTTAGTAAAAACAGAGAGATGTGTTTGGGTGAGCGGTGAGTCTCTTACCACCGCGGCTCAGTGACGTCATGTTGCAGTTTTAGTAAAAACAGAGAGATGTGTTTGGGTGAGCGGTGAGTCTCTTACCGCCGCGACTCAGTGACGTCATGTTGTAGTTTTAGTAAAAACAGAGAGATGTGTTTGGGTGAGAGGTGAGTCTCTTACCACCGCGGCTCAGTGACGTCATGTTGCAGTTTTAGTAGAAATAGAGAGAAGTGTTTGGGTGAGCCGTGAGTCTCTTACCACCGCGGCTCAGTGACGTCATGTTGTAGTTTTAGTAGAAATAGAGAGAAGTGTTTGGGTGAGCGGTGAGTCTCTTACCACCGCGGCTCAGTGACGTCATGTTGTAGTTTTAGTAGAAATAGAGAGATGTGTTTGGGTGAGCGGTGAGTCTCTTACCACCGCGGCTCAGTGACGCCATGTTGTAGTTTTAGTAGAAATAGAGAGATGTGTTTGGGTGAGCGGTGAGTCTCTTACCACCGCGGCTCAGTGACGCCATGTTGTAGTTTTCGGTGGTCACCTTATCACCTAAAAGTCTGAATAGGCCTTAAGATTTTGATATTTAGTTGACTAGACTAGACTAATGGTGTGTTTGCTGTCAAAATGTACACTGCGTCAAACAAAGGTGTTTATATTGGTCAAAATGTGCTGTGTGGACTCCCTTCTGTTCTATTGATTAGTGCTCAGAAAGTGTTGTTTTCATCTCAGCTGAAATTCATCATGAATGTTTATTTATTTATTAAACAGCTGTTGGGTTTTCAGTCAATGCTACTGCTTGTTTATACACTCACTGCCAAACGCAACATGCCGTTACTGCCACCTGCTGGCCACATAGTCCAAGTTGCAACTATGTGCTGCATTCACCTTGCAAACGTTCTTGTTACTAAAATGAAATAGCAAAACTAGAATTAAAATGAGATGAGATATACTTTTTCTATCCCTGAAGTGAAATTGATGCGATACAGCAGCAATGCAGCATAATGTGGTAGGAAAAACAAAACAATTAAATAAAAATCTATTCAATTTAGTTAAAGATAGAATAAGTGATATTTCTAGCTGGTTAAAACAAAAAGGTGTTTTATTAAAATGTATATAATAGTAATCATTGCTATAGAGTGTGTGTTCAGTAACAGTGTTAAATAGCTCTATATTGTGACAGTAATCATTGCTATAGTGTGTTCAGTAACAGTGTTAAATAGATCTATATTGTGACAGTAATCATTGCTATAGTGTGTTCAGTAACAGTGTTAAATAGATCTATATTGTGACAGTAATCATTGCTATAGAGTGTGTTCAGTAACAGTGTTAAATAGCTCTATATTGTGACAGTAATCATTGCTATAGAGTGTGTTCAGTAACAGTGTTAAATAGCTCTATATTGTGACAGTAATCATTGCTATAGAGTGTGTTCAGTAACAGTGTTAAATAGCTCTATATTGTGACAGTAATCATTTCTATAGAGTATTTGTTCAGTAACAGTGTTAAATAGCTCTATATTGTGACAATAATCATTGCTATAGAGTATTTGTTCAGTAACAGTGTTAAATAGCTCTATATTGTGACAATAATCATTTCTATAGAGTGTGTTCAGTAACAGTGTTAAATAGCTATATATTGTGACCGTAATCATTGCTATAGAGTATTTGTTCAGTAACAGTGTTAAATAGCTCTATATTGTGACAATAATCATTTCTATAGAGTGTGTTCAGTAACAGTGTTAAATAGCTCTATATTGTGACAGTAATCATTGCTATAGAGTGTGTTCAGTAACAGTGTTAAATAGCTCTATATTGTGACAGTAATCATTGCTATAGTGTGTGTGTGTTCAGTAACAGTGTTAAATAGCTCTATATTGTGACAGTAATCATTGCTATAGAGTGTGTTCAGTAACAGTGTTAAATAGCTCTATATTGTGACAGTAATCATTGCTATAGTCTAGACTGTCACTAGAGTAGAGTGTCTGTTGTTCAGTCTCTCCAACTCTTTGATAAAACATGAAATACATTTTCAGCTTTTCATTTTGCTTGTTCTGGCAGTGAATTAGAGCCTGCTGTTTGTTTAAGCAGATTGTGTGTGTGTGTGTGTGTGTGTGTGTGTGTGTGTGTGTGTGTGTGTGTGTGTGTGTGTGTGTGTGTGCGTGTGCGCGTGCGCGCGCGCGTGCGGTGGACATCTGTGATGGTCGCATCGTCACAATGTTAATCTCCTTCCTTACTAGGGACTTTGTGAAAATTACATGTCACGATTATTGTGGCAAAAATATGTGTGATTAATGATATTTGCTATATGTATGTTGTTCATTATTATGTACAAACACTCACCTTCTGTCTGTCTGTCTGTCTGTCTGTCTGTCTGTCTGTCTGTCTGTCTGTCTGTCTGTCTGTCCTATAGATCGTCATCACGGAACTCCCATGTTGTTAGAGGGAGTTCGCTGCGTCGGGGTGGAACTCGAGTACGACTCTGAGCAGAGCGACTGGCAAGGGTTCGACTAGCAGGCCACACCCACCAACACAAACCCCGCCCACCGTCTCCCTGACAGCCACTCAGACGCTGACCAAACACCTTGCCCCGCCCACCGTCTGTCCCACAGCCAATCAGACTCTGTGAGAACGTTGGCCCTGATGAAGACCAACGCAATGGTCACATGACTACATCACCTTCTGGTCACATGACCACACCGTTAAAAGTCACATCAGTGCTTCTCAAATGGTTTTCATTTCAAGGACCCCCAGTTCCATATGAATTAACTCTCTCTGAGAGTGTGCAGGAAGGAACCAAATGGACCTGTGAGGGGAATTTGTACATTATCAGAGTTACAGACCCATAAGAGTCCATTTGGTTCCATTTGTACAATCACGATTACAGACCCATAAGGGTCCATTTGGGTCCATTTGTAGGCTATGCACTCAGTTACAGACCCATAAGGGCCAATTTGGGTCCATTTGTAGGCTACATGCTCAGAGTTACAGCCCTGTAAGAGACCATTTGGTTCCATTTGCACACTCAGTTAAAGACCCATAAGGGGTCCATTTGGTTCCATTCGTACAGACATTTGTTTCCATTTGTAGGCTACCGTATACCGTCAGAGTTACAGACACATAAGAGTCCATTTGGTTCCTGACTGTCGATCGTTTTGCTTGTAAGTTGTAGCCCACCCCAAGGACCCCTTAGGGTCCCCGCACCCCACCTTGAGAGTGAGTTACATCATTGTGGATGCAGTCTTTAATTACTTCTCTGTTTTCATTGACATTCACTTCCTGGTTTTCTTCACTGCTTTGTTTTGAAACGTCTTAAAAGGAAGATTGGCATGAGAAAGGATATTGAAAAGACTAGTCCTTACCCGTTGTGAGATATTTGCCCCCCCCTTGTGGCCGTGAAGGGTACTGCGCCCGGGTGCGTTTGTAATTGACTAATAAATTAATTAATAATCATTAATGTGTCAAATCGAAAAAGGGGCTTCGTTACGCCCTCCATATTCATATGGTCAATGCCTGTGTGAAAAGTGAGTGATTGGTGCAGGCAATGAGGAGATACTGCAGTGTTTCTGACACACAGACACACACTCAGACATTCGGTTAATTATAGTATGATGATGAT
>NC_139716.1:43084914-43102414 GCF_964188405.1 Protomyctophum parallelum
AGGAGGATCGATACATTGATCATTTATCGATAACATTGGACACGGTTGGAGTGGTTTTTTTGCGCGTGACGGTGACACCCGGCGTGGTTGCCTAGGAAACGGAGTTTTAGCGTCAGTCTGGCGGCGGTGATGATGATGATGATGATGATGATAATAATGAAGATGCTGGTGGCGGCGCTGTTGATGACGTCACGGTGTTCTGCAGAAGAAGGTGAGTGAGACAGGCGTGTGTGTGTGTGTGTGTGTGTGTGTGTGTGTGTGTGTGTGTGTGTGTGTGTGTGTGTGTGTGTGAGAGAGAGAGAGAGAGAGAGAGAGATGCTAGGGCAACTGGCTGAATGAGCTTTCATCATACTGTACCCCTGAAAAGATACTGTACAATGTAAGAAGAAGGCCTGCTACTTTTGAAAAGATATGGGGCAGGTTCTTTGAGGTTCTACCTTGAATATCTCCTCTGGGTTGATTTAGTTTTAGTTTTTTTATTTATATTGTTATTTTCATGTATTTATCCGAGTTGTTGCTGTCAAGAGGTGTTGTGTACAATACAGAGTAATGAGAGCTGTGTAGTTTTCCTTTCTGGGGTTGGGGTGGGGGGGGGTTGTTTTTACAGTTTTTGTCTTTTCTTTTTTGAGTTTGTCTTGTCTTGTTTTTTTTTTAAAAGGAAAATAAATCATGTAACTCGTTGTTAATATCTGCATTATCAATAAATAAATCTTAAAAAAAGAAAAAAAAGAGATGCTAGGGCAGTGTGGTTCTCCTCAAAGTGTGGTCCAGGGACCCCCAGGGCCCGGTCCACCTCGAGGACAGCAACCCAAATATAAAATGTCTGCTATTTTTCCCCTAAACTTATCGAATAGTTTGAGAGCAATCATTTAGTGTTGTAAATGGTGCATTTATATAGCACTTATATGCAAGGCTCATTACATATAGGTTGTGCATTTAATACACATTCACGCACGCATGCACACATGCACCCACACACACACACACACACACACACACACACACACACACACACACACACACACACACACACACAAACCCCTAAACCCCTTATCCCTAAACTCCTTTTTTTTATATACTATTTTGAAAAACATTTTTGAAGTTCAAATCAAAACATAGTTCAACTAGCCAATCTACATTGACATGCTGTGAGCTTGTAGACTGGCCATTTAACTATTAAAAAATGTTTAGCAAAATAGTAAAAAATAAGTTTAGGGATAAGGGGTTTAGCTGTGACGAAAATGGAGCCCTTAGTGTTTTATTTAGCTGCCAGGGGCAGGTGGGCAACCCTTGGTGTTTTATTTACTTGCCAGGGGCAGGTGGGCAACCCCCATTCTGACCTGAGATCAGATTCATACGAGGTTTCCACTGGACACACACTGGTCTGATTAACTGCCAACGCCTGTTTAGTGTCAACGCCTGGTCTATCGATAGATATCGATATCGATATAAAATATAAATGTAATGAATGAATGGGCTCTATCATAAGCTTGGTAAATGGTGCATTTATATAGCGCCTTTATCCAAGGCGCTTTACAGAGATTGTGCATTACATTCACCCATTCACACACACACACACACACACACATTCATACACTGATGGCAGCGGAAACCATGCAAGGCACCAACTAGCACATCGGGAGCAATTAGGGGTTCAGTGTCTTGCTCAAGGACACTTTGACAGTAACTCTGGGGGGAGCCCGGGTTCGAACTAGCAACCTTACGGTTAACATCCAGGCACTCTACCCCTGAGCCACCACCGCCGCCTAAGCTTCACTAGTAGAAAAAGGAATGTGGTGTCAGCTCTCTGTCCTAAATGTGATCTAAATTTACTGACCCATCATAATGCATTGTGAGCTTGTAGATCTGCTATTTTAAAAATGTTGAAAACCTTAAATGGGACATTCTGCACAATGAGTACTTTTACTTTTGGTACTGTAAGTACATTTTGATGCCAATATGTGTATACTTGTAATCAAGTACCTTTTGAATTCTGCAAAACATTTGAGTACTTTTCCCACCACTGTACCTGCTTCTACACTGAATAATAATTACAGACAGTTTGGTGTCTGAGCATCTGATAATAACAGTGTTTCATTTCATCATAACAATAATCATTATTATTATTATTATTATTATTACATTACACTGTGTCATTGTTGGATATGTGTGTGTGTGTGTGTGTGTGCGAGCGAGCGTGTGTGTCTGACTGTGTGTGTTTGTTTGCGTTTGCTCGTGTGGAAAATGTAGGTTTTGTCTTTGGTGGAGGAAGTAGACACACACGATTACAGGATCTTGGTTTGGCGAGGGATTATCGACAGGAAGATAGACACACACACGCACGCACGCACACACACACACACACACACACACACACACACACACGTGCAGTAAGTGCTTGGTAGTTACAGTTAATAACATATTTGATATGTGTTTGAATCAGCATTGTGTGTGTGAGAGAGAGAGAGAGAGAGAGAGAGAGAGAGAGAGAGAGAGAATGCAATTTAAGGGTGCGTTCGGATATAGGCAGATTATAGGGTCAGGGTAACCCTATTAATTAGCGCACTGCCAATACACACTAATAGGCGAGTGCGCTCCCGGTGCGCATTTCCCAACGCACCCTTGTACTAACTAGAGTGTGCTCGCATCCATCGCGTGTCATTTTGAACGAGGGCAGACAGCGATGTATCTTTGTCATTTTGAACGAGGGCAGACAGCGATGTATCTTTGTCATTTTGAACGAGGGCAGACAGCGATTCTCAGACCAGCGCATCATACACAGGGAAAGCAAACCACGGAGCTCGGTTGAAAACACAGGGGTAAATGGTTATCCAAGGGGCTTTACATAGATTGTGCATTACATTCACACATTCATACAGCGATGGCGGCGGAAACCATGCAAGGCACCAACCAGCACATCAGGAGCAATTAGGGGTTCAGTGTCTTGCTCAAGGACACTTACTCTGGGGGAGCCCGGGTTCTAACTGGCAACCTTGCGGTCACCATGCAGCCACTCTATACCCCTGAGCCACCGCGGTCTGTGACGTATCGGAGCTGGATTGAATGAAAACGCCGGGGTAGTGTGGGTCAGTGGCGTATCGCTGGCCGCGGAGCACGGGCCTAGGCAGGGGTAGTGTGGGTCAGTGGCGTATCGCTGGCCGCGGAGCATGGGCCTAGGCAGGGGTAGTGTGGGTCAGTGGCGTATCGCTGGCCGCGGAGCATGGGCCTAGGCAGGGGTAGTGTGGGTCAGTGGCGTATCGCTGGCCGCGGAGCACGGGCCTAGGCAGCACTTCGGCATGGTGCGCCACGTTTGTTTTGCTGAACTGAACTGAACTACGCACGAAGTTGTGCCCTCAACGAGTCACGACTTGTTACCGACCAGCTCAAATGTATAATAACAGATTAGCCCCAGGCAGATTGAGTCTGGCCCCCTTTCAATTGTGGGAGGACTTTGCGGCCGAAGTGGTGACAAGCCAACCAGATTCGTCTGGAACCAGGCTAGGGCCCAGTGTCCCAGGTATCCAACCGGGGCCCAGTATGCTCATATCGCGCCACTCGGTGGCGCGATATGAGCTTGTAGGTCTGCTATTTTTAAATAGCTAAAGCACGACATGATGCTAACACCAAAATGGGTTCCCGTACAGAATGGGTTTAATAGTATCGCTACACGAGGCTAAAACTGAGCTATATTGATTGATTGATTGATTGATTGATTGAATAGTCCATTAGTCATAAATGAACAGAGTACACTTAGTCAAACACTTATTCCAAAAGGGATAGCACCAAAAAAAAAGAAACGTCCTTGCAGTGCTTGTTTCCATTTAGGCCCCATGCAATCAATTCATAGACATTTCCTAACGATCTGTCCACGGATTACAATCAACCCAAGGAGATTTTGAAAACATGGACCAATGATGACAAAACAAACTCCCATATCTGTTGGGTGAAGTACAACTATGTACAAATTCAACATATCTCGCGGGCGAAGTACAACAATGTGCAAACACAGCAGCATGATTCGTGAGCTGCTGTGATAGGAGAAGGATATCAAATGGAACACAACCACCCGGCTAAAGACTAATCATTTTGTGTATATTCCTGCATCGCATTGTTCCACTTTTGCTTTGGCAATGTAAATGTTTTCTCAAGCCAATAAAGCTCCTTTGAATTTAATTGAGACAGAGAGAATGTAGTTTAGATATCAAGTTATGTTGTAGACACATATATTTATTTATATTTATTTAATGATAATGCAAACATCATCATTCAAAACACAGAATTACAGAATCATTCAATTCCAGTTAACCAAAATGATTTTCAGCAGTACTGGCGAACACAAAATACTCTTTGTTAAAATTTGTGTTGATCAGTTTAACATCACCCAGTAACCAAATTCTTGGATCATGTGGTTATTACCGTACTTCAATCTCTATGATATCAGAGACATGATGAACTTCCAGTAATCAACCAGAAGTGGGCAGCTCCATAACATATGTAATATGTTATCTTACATCTTTGGCACGTCCGGGGAAATACTCCTATCAATCTTGTGTAACCTGAGCGGGGGAAAAGTAAGTAATGAAAAATGTTAAATTGCATCTGTCTATGTTTGGTGGAAATCAGAACCCTCGGAGCCCTCTCTAAAATGTCAGGTGATTTTCGATCTGGCATCCTATAGTGTTTATATTTAACTTTTACTCGTAACAGAGTAGTTCTAGATTGCAGCATTGATACTTTTACTTAAGTAAAACAATTGAGTACTTTATCCAACACTGGTATTCAGAGCATTATGGTTCAAACTACAAAACTGTATTTCAATTATTTCATTGATTGTGATGATTATTACGTTCATGTATTTTTATTATGTAGTTGTAATTGAGATAGCCGGAGCAGGCTTTGGCGCCGTTTAGACTGTGTGTGTGTGTGTGTGTGTGTGTGTTTGCGTGGTGTGTGTGTGTGTGTGCACGACTGCGCGTGCGTGTTATGAGTCAGTGTGGTTGTGTTTACATGACAACATTCGCTGATAACACTTACACTATTGCCTCACAACAGTGTGTGTGTGTGTGTGTGTGTGTGTGTGTGACTGTGTGTGTGTATGTGGTTTTGGGGGCTTTACGTTAATTAGAAGTTCTGTTGAGAGGAACCAGCAGATCACAGTCACACACACACACACACACACACACACACACACACACACACACACACACACACACACACACACTATGAATAGAATAGAGTACAACAATGGAACAATCATCGTGTCTTCCGCTGTCCTCGGAAAGAAGGAGGGATGATTCTGTTTCTGTCTGTCTGTCTGTCTGTCTGTCTGTCTGTCTGTCTGTCTGTCTGTCTGTCTGTCTGTCTGTCTGTCTGTCTGTCTGTCTGTCTGTCTGTCTGTCTGTCTGTCTGTCTGTCTGTCTGTCTGTCTGTCTGTCTGTCTGTCTGTCTGTCTGTCTGTCTGTCTGGCCTGCCTGCCTAGCTGTGTGTTAATTTACAATTTACATCAATACATCAGATACATACATACATACATACAAACATACATACAACTATGAATAGAGTGCTATGTCTACATGAAATGCTGTCTAAGTTACATAAGTTGAGCCTTTGCATACTCATGTAATGTCATCAAGGCTAGGGCAAGTGATACGGGCTAAGATGGAGTCTGAAGATGTTTTCAGACTACGGTGGAAGATTGGGAGTGAGTCTGCAGTTCTGATTGCAATGGGAAGTGCATTCCATACTTTTGGAGCCAGAAGGTAGAAGAATCTAGTGTTCTCCAGGGGGTTTTAAGGGAGAAGAGTCTAGGTCCAGGACATGTGGAGCGTTGTCCAGGGTGTTTTAGAGAAGGGAGAAGAGTCTGGGACGTGTGGAGTGTTGTCTAGGGTGTTTTAGAGAAGGGAGAAGAGTCTGGGACGTGTGGAGTGTTGTCCAGGGTGTTTTAGAGAAGGGAGAAGAGTCTGGGACGTGTGGAGTGTTGTCCAGGGTGTTTTAGAGAAGGGAGAAGAGTCTGGGACGTGTGGAGTGTTGTCCAGGGTGTTTTAGAGAAGGGAGAAGAGTCTGGGACGTGTGGAGCGTTGTCCAGGGTGTTTTAGAGAAGGGAGAAGAGTCTGGGACGTATGGAGCGTTGTCCAGGGTGTTTTAGAGAAGGGAGAAGAGTCTGGGACGTGTGGAGTGTTGTCTAGGGTATTTTAGAGAAGGGAGAAGAGTCTGGGACGTGTGGAGTGTTGTCTAGGGTATTTTAGAGAAGGGAGAAGAGTCTGGGACGTGTGGAGCATTGTCTAGGGTATTTTAGAGAAGGGAGAAGAGTCTGGGACGTGTGGAGTGTTGTCCAGGGTGTTTTAGAGAAGGGAGAAGAGTCTGGGACGTGTGGAGTGTTGTCCAGGGTGTTTTAGAGAAGGGAGAAGAGTCTGGGACGTGTGGAGTGTTGTCCAGGGTGTTTTAGAGAAGGGAGAAGAGTCTGGGACGTGTGGAGTGTTGTCCAGGGTGTTTTAGAGAAGGGAGAAGAGTCTGGGACGTGTGGAGCGTTGTCCAGGGTGTTTTAGAGAAGGGAGAAGAGTCTGGGACGTGTGGAGTGTTGTCCAGGGTGTTTTAGAGAAGGGAGAAGAGTCTGGGACGTGTGGAGCGTTGTCCAGGGTGTTTTAGAGAAGGGAGAAGAGTCTGGGACGTATGGAGTGTTGTCCAGGGTGTTTTAGAGAAGGGAGAAGAGTCTGGGACGTGTGGAGTGTTGTCCAGGGTGTTTTAGAGAAGGGAGAAGAGTCTGGGACGTGTGGAGCACTGTCCCGGCTGTTTTCGTGAAGGTTCTGCCAGCTTCCCTGGGTTGGCTGATCTGAGTAATATGAAGATATGGGTGTTGAGGGTGCCATACCCTTGGTTGCTTTGAATGCCAGCATCAGAGTTTTTTACTCTGTGCGGGCAGCAACTGGGAGCCAATGGAGGGAGCGGAGAAGGGGGGAGAATTTTGTCTGGTTGAAGACCAAGTGGTCTGTCTGTCTGTCTGTCTGTCTGACAGAAAATTACCGAAAATAGCAGATCTACAAGCCCACATTGTGCTGCGACGTGTTGAGAGCTTGTAGATCTGCTATTTTCACGGCACGACCCGCATTCTTTTGCTACTGAAGTCGTACGACATGGATTTCTACACACAGGACAAATTCTCTCAATGCAAAATGTTGCGTTCAAGTTCAGGAGAGTTTGGGAATACTTTGGGAATCCCTGAATACTGCGTTCGAATTGCATTTCTTTAAATGCTCCATTCATGGTCTGGAGAGGGCATCCCGGACTTACTGTAAATCACGCTGGATTAAGAGCGTCTGATGAATGCCTAAATTGTAAATTCTAAAACGGTTAGTCCCAATACTTGACTCTGATTGGCTGGTTGCCGTCACGTGACCGGTTTAATTTACACCGATAACCCACACCTTCAATCACTTTATATCATTCGCAGCTGATTCCGCATCTCCGTTGCTGTACTGGGGAAGGCGAGCGCTTGATTTCCTTACAAACCCATGCCGTGCGGGCGTCTAAGCACCGCCCGGCTCATACCATACGACTGTGAATGTGTGGCTTCAGGCAGCCCCATAAAGACATCAAGCGCTATTCTCCCGTCGCATATGTTTGTAACCGTTTTAGAAAAGCAATAAGCCACTGGAGGCCCCAGCTTACCGGGTATTTTACAATGGCTGGGAGGGTAGAAGACCCTCGGCTGCGCCTCAGGTCTGCCTACGCCCCCCAGCCATTGTAAAATACCCGGTAACCAGAGACCTCTCGTGGTTTATTGCTTAATTGTATCCTAGCCATCCCTGGATGGGACTGCAGAGTGCATTCCTCTCCACCCAAAGCGACACACAGTAAACATTGTTTGTCAGAATTATGAAAGTTTATTAAAAGTAACTTTAGTTTATGTTGGAAAGAATGGAACACAGACGTGCGCGCGCACGCACACACACGCGCACACACACACACACACACACACACACACACACACACACACACACACACACACACACGCTATAAACAGTGATAAGCGTTTATGATCAGGATACGGAAATTGGTGGGATGTTTACACAAGACACCCGTTGTGTGTGTGTGTGTGTGTGTGTGTGTGTGTGTGTGTGTGTGTGTGTGTGTGTGTGTGTGTGTGTGTGTGTGTGTGTGTGTGTGTGTGAGAGGTAGAAAAGGTTTATAGGACACACATTTTTCAAACCCCTGTCGGATCACCCCACCCATCCCACACACGTTACTAATCAGCTTCAGAATCAGCAGCTGTGTGTGTGTGTGTGTGTGTGTGTGTGTGTGTGTGTGTGTGTGTGTGTGTGTGTGTGTGTGTGTGTGTGTGTGTGTGCAGAGCTGCTGCTGACCATTTGGGTGTCCTATGCATGATATGTTTGTGCGTACTGTGTGACACATAAGCCTATAGCGGCGGCACTGGGTGTGTGTGTGTGTGTGTGTGTGTGTGCGGCTGTGCGTGTGTGCGCACATGTGTGTCTAACACTAAACAGCATTGCTATTTCTTTAGAAGCTTGGAAAATATTTTGTGGTTAGGGCCCATGAGGAATATCTCTCTCTCTCTCTCTCTCTCTCTCTCTCTCTCTCTCTCTCTCTCTCTCTCTCTCTCCCTCTCTCTCTCTCTCTCTCTCTCTCTCTCTCCTCTCTCTCTCTCTCTCTCTCTCTCTCTCTCTCTCTCTCTCTCTCTCTCTCTCTCTCTCTCTCTCCTCCTCTCTCTCTCTCTCTCTCTCTCCTCTCTCTCTCTCTCTCTCTCCTCTCTCTCTCTCTCTCTCTCTCTCTCTCTCTCTCTCTCTCTCTCTCTCTCTCTCTCTCTCTCTCTCTCCAACATCCTTAACTTCCATCATTGTATCCTTAAGCACATTAGTATTTTCCCCATCGATGATGTCACGCAAGGTTTCAAGGCAAGGTTTCTGAACCAATGAGACACAGAGAGAGTGGACAGAAATGATGATGTCACTGGTAGGCAAGGTTTCTGAACCAATGAGACACAGAGAGAGTGGACAGAAATGATGATGTCACTGGTAGGCAAGGTTTCTGAACCAATGAGAATACATACAGAGAGAGTATAGACAGAAATCATGTCATATTATTAAGAGCATTCTATTCCTACATCAGCAGTACTTAATTAGTAATCAAAGCGAACCCTTTGGAACCAGGGGGTGAGCGAGTGAGTGACGTCAGTCCCAGTGTCATGTCTCGAGGCACAGGAGCAGTGTCACCTAACAAAGAAATGTTTACTTTACCTTGTTGACCCAAAATAATGACCTCAGTCTTACTCTCGTTGAGGGTGAGAAAATTACACACACACACACACACACACACACACACACACACACACACACACACAGGTGGGCCGCCGCCTGGCCCTGGTGACAGCTTCACACACACACACACACACACACACACACACACACAGGTGGGCCGCCCTGGTGACAGCTTCCGCAGCTGTTTGCGTGTGAGTGGTGCGCGTGTACGTGTGTGCATGTGTGCGTGTGTGTGTGTGTGTGTGTGTGTGTGTGTGTGTGTGTGTGTAATTTTCTCACCCTCAACAAGAGTAAGACTGAGGTCATTATTTTGGGTCAACAGTCAGCCCCTTCCCTTGCCACCTTAGGACCCCTCAGTGCTAAACATCACACCCCAAATCTGGGTGTGATTTTCAACGCTTGATTATTGTAATGCGCTATATATATATATATATATATATATATATATATATATATATATATATAGGCATGGACCAGTCCACCCTCAGACGTCTGCAGATTCAGTTGCCTTCATCTCCCTTATAGCGAGGCGCCGCATTCTGCTTCACTGGAAAAACCCTAACCCCCCTGCCACGACATCCTGGCTAAAAGACCTGGCATCCTTTATTCACCTAGAAAAAATTAAATTCTCAACTAGAGGCTCATTGAATAACTTCTCTAGAACCTGGGACCCTTTTCTTTTACATATTAATTCTTTAACTGCAATTGATTAATTCCCCTCTCTTCCTTAGCTCATATTATATGGTCATCTCTTGCCTACAAGTTTCTTTCCCAATCTTTTTTTTTTTTTTTTTTAAGTATTGTTTAGTATCGTACATTTCTCTATAAGTCTATTCTCCCCTCAGGGCTAGCGGGTGGGTGGGTGGGTGGGTATGTGTTATTGTCAGTTTTGTTTTGTCTTGGATGGTGTTGTTTTTGTTGTTTTTGTTTTGTTTTGTTCTGTTTTGTTTTGTGCACTATGTTCCTTGTATGTCTTGTATTTAAAAAAATGGAAAAAACCCAATAAAACATTATATATATATAAAAAAAAAAGAAGACGTCTGCAGCTTGTACAAAATGCCGCTGCTCGCCTCCTCACTGGTACGAGGAGGCGTGATCATATCACTCCCATCCTTGCCTCACTCCACTGGCTACCTGTTAAATTCAGAATTGATTTTAAGATTGTATTATTTGTTTTTAAAGCCCTAAATGGTTTGCCCCCCCCCCTGTATTCATCGGTCCTCATGGACCCATGCTCCCCAGCCAGGGCCCCCGAGGTCAGCTGACCAGTGGCTCCTGACCGGGCCCAATTCTAATTACAGGTCCAGAGGAGACAAGTCTGACCGCTCATTAGAGGCTTTTAAGTCTTAAAACACATCTTTTCTCCCTGGCATTCAATGTTGTTTGACCTAATTAACCTGTCTAGATACTTGTGCTGCTGCCATGTTGTTTTACTATAGTGTTTGTGTTGATTGTATGCTTGTTATATGATCGTGTACAGCACTTTGGTTGACCTTCTGGTCTTTGTAAATGTGGTCTGTAAATAATCTCTGGGTTGATCTTTGGGTTGGTTCAAACTCACTCTCTCTCTGTCTCTCTATGTCTCTCTATCAGAGGTGGTGATGAACACCAAACTGGAAACATCAGACCTAAGATGGACAAGCTACCCTGCTGACGACCCACAGGTACGCACACACACACAGTCACACACGCACTCATTTATCCCATTCTGACCTGAGATCAGATTCATACGAGGTTTCCGCCGGACACACACTGGTCCGATGAACCCATTCTGACCTGAGATCAGATTCTAGAAATGTCAGTCGCTCTTCGATTTTTCAAAAATAGCAGACCTACAAGCTCGTATCGCGCCACTCGGTGGCGCGATATGAGCTTGTAGATCTGCTATTTTTAAATAGCTAAAGCATAACATGATGCTGACACCAAAATGGGTGCCCGTTCAGAATGGGTTATTGAACTACAAACTGACATCATTCCAGAGCTCATTTCGTTGACTAAAACCATGTGATTTCCGTCTGTCAGTGGGAGGAGATGAGCGGATTGGACGACGAGGCCAACAGTGTACGGACCTATCAACTGTGCTCTCCGGACAGTGCTGCGTCCTATTGGCTGAGAACGGGCTGGATCCCTCGTAGCTCCGCCTCCGTCCTCTACGTAGAGATCCGGTTGGTTAATTTTTGATTGATTGATTGACAGCTTGCTTTGAACACTGTCTATTTGGTCCACTTCTATTGTTTGAATTCTATTGTTTGAATTTTATTGTTTATTGTTTGAATTCTGCTGTTAGAAAAAATGTTTTCTACAGTTTGATTTCTACTGTGTGAATTGTATTGTTTGAATTCTACTGTTTTGATTTCTATTGTTTGAATTATATTGTTTCTCCATAGTTTGAATTCTATTGTTTTATATGTTTTCTATTGTTTGAATTTGGAATTGTAGCCTGACAATTTTCGTTTAGTTTCTAGCTAGCTATTCAATATGATTTGACACAGATATCACATTATATTTATAACAATATTAAATATGATTTTATAAGATATTCCACATCAGTAAATATCGCAATAACAGCAATGTTGATGTCGGTTAGGGACTGGTCGATTTATAAAAAGTGTACCCCTGGAGGAAAATAGGATAGGGTTATGCCTTTCTCATCCCAGTCCAAGGGAATGTCAGCTAATTTTACTTTGAGTCCAATGGAGGGTCATACAAATTTGAATTGATAAAATAGTCAATAGTCAATCAATGTGACAATGACGGTCGTTAACAAGCAATTACAGTTGTCCTGATACTGTATCGATATCGGAAAGGTATCGTTATCGGCCCTTATCCCATTCTGACCTGAGATCAGATTCATACGAGGTTTCCACTGGACACACACACTGGTCTGATTAACCCCATTCTGACCTGAGATCAGATTCTAAAAAATGTCAGTCGTTCTTCGATTTTTCAAAAAATAGCAGACCTACAAGCTCGTAGCGCCGCGCGCCACTCGGTGGCGCGCTATGAGCTTGTAGATCTGCTATTTTTAAATAGCTAAAGCATAACATGATGCCAACGCCAAAATGGGTGCCCGTTCAGAATATGCCAGGCTAACCACCGATCCGACACAGGGGTAAGGGGGTCGACACTATGCCAGTCTAACCACCGATCCGACACAGGGGTAATAAGGGGTTGACACCATGGCAGGTAAATAAAATATTGGGGCACGTGGAGTTTGCTTTGGAGTTGCCCCAAACTGCAAGTGCACATTTGAATGAGGAGTCTGCTATCAACACAACACGAGATATATACAACACGTCAAATCAGAGAGAGAGAGAGAGAGAAAGAAAGCGTCTCAACAATGGTGATTGACACCTCTAGCCCATTCTGACCGGGCACCCATTTTGGTGTCAGCATCATGTTATGCTTTAGCTATTTAAAAATAGCAGATCTACAAGCTCATATCGCGCCACCGAGTGGCGCGATACGAGCTTGTAGGTCTGCTATTTTAGAAAAATCGAAGAGCGACTGACATTTTTAGAATCTGATCTCAGGTCAGAATGGGTTCATCAGACCAGTGTGTGTCCAGTGGAAACCTCGTATGAATCTGATCTCAGGTCAGAATGGGCTAGAGAGGGTTAATATTTTTTCATTCATCACTTGGGGTATGTAGTAGGTCTTTGATTATTCCCAGTCAGATGGAGGGTCATGGCATTTTATACCAGCGTACATACATTTTCTCCGGGGGTAAAACTTTTCCAAAATCAACCTGTACCTTATCGGCATCAGGCCAGAAATGTCACATGGGTTTAGATTCTATTGTTATAATTGTATTGTTTTAATAGTATTTGTTTTAATTGTATTGTATTAATTGTATTGTTTCAGGTTCACCATGATGGAGTGTTCGGGGTTAAATTCTCGTCATTGTAAAGAAACGTTTAACCTTTATTTCTATTCGTCCGACAAAGACGAGGCGACGCCCAATCACCCAGCCTGGATGGAGAACCCCTATAGCAAGGTACGTGCACGCACGCACGCACGCATGCACACACTCGCACACGCACACACACAGACACAGACACATATTCACACACCAATGGCGGAGGAAACCATGCAAGGCACCAACCTGCTCATCGGGAGCAATTGGGGGTTCAGAGGCTTTGCTCAAAGACACTAACTCTGGGGGAGGCGAGCATGGAATATTCAGCGGGTTTGAGTAAAAGGTGCGCTGTGATTGGCCAGTCGCTGTGATTGACAGCCTAAACCTACCCCTAAACCTATAACCTAAGGTATAAACCTATACCTAAACCAGGGGGGCAGTCAGACAGATATTTTGTGAAGCCTGAAACTCCTGAAAGTTCATATAATGGCCTGTTGTGGCGCTGTCACTGGACCCAAAAAAACCCCATAGCCCCATAGAAGTCCATGTATTTGGGCCCAACTTCACCTAGACTGTATTACCTTAATAAACATGGTCATGAATACTTTCTGCTTCCAGTCACTAGTTTAAAGTCTCATTTCTAATGTCATAATATTATTTTTGGTAAATGATGGTCCCATTTATAAAATAAATGACCATAAAGTCGCATATGTTCTGAGGGGCGTGGCTACCGTTACAGTCTATGATCGGGATTCCCCTCCCACTCGAGTCAAAATAAAAACCAACGGAGAAGAAGGGGGGAAGTCCCGCCTCGTTGTCTGGGCAGCCAATGGCCAGCTGGGCCCAAACGGAGCCAGCCAATGGCCAGCTGGGCCCAAACGGATCTAGAAAGATGGCGACTTACAGTGCAGGAATAACAGGCTTCATTTTACGTCCATGTTAGATCCGGGGAACGCTTTGTCCATATTCTTTACAGTCTATGACCTAAACCTAACCCAACTTTCTTCCCCCTGGGGGATTGTTCCTGGCAACACCTTATATTGTGTTGCATGCTTGGCGTTCCTGCGGTCTCCTTGCAAGTATACCGGTTGTTCCTGAGGTTGAATTCTCTACAAAACCCCTAACCTCAGTAAAACTATAAAAGTCGGTAAAACGCAGTGACCGGGTGGCGTCACTGCGTTTTACCGAGTCAGCATGCTCCTGGCCAGCAAGCAGGGGTCAGGGGTCAGGACCTGGACCAATTAGTGGGGTCAGGACCTGGACCAATTAGTGACGTCAGGGGTCAGGACCTGGACCAATTAGTGACGTCTCGATTTGGGGCCAAACATATCGTCCATAAAAATGCCAGATCGGTATCGGAGCGGTCTCAAAATAATACAGATTATTTAATCGGTTTTCACCAGCACATAAATCTACATTTAATTTGTGTACTCATCTCATTCCGTTGTGAAAACAGACACTTGGAAAAGTATTATTCTATTTATTGATTGATTGAATACTTTATTAACCCATTCTGAACGGGCACCCATTTTGGTGTCAGCATCATGTTATGCTTTAGCTATTTAAAAATAGCAGATCTACAAGCTCATATCGCGCCACCGAGTGGCGCGATACGAGCTTGTAGGTCTGCTATTTTTGAAAAATCGAAGAGCGACTGACATTTTTAGAATCTGATCTCGGGTCAGAATGGGTTCATCAGACCAGCGTGTGTCCAGTGGAAACCTCGTATGAATCTGATCTCAGGTCAGAATGGGTTAACAGGCTTTGGGCCAAGCCCCTATAGGGCTGTTTCCATTGTGGTCCTCTGTATAATATCGGAATCAGTCAGAATCGGTATCGGCAGATTTAACCCTGCAAATAATCGGATATCGGTCATAATTTCATAATCGTGCACCCCTAATTTGTAGTATATATATGTATATATATATTTTTTTCTACTATATTTCCAGGTGGATACGGTGGCAGCAGACCACCTCCTTCGTAGAGGAGGAGAGAGGAGGTCCAACGTGAAGACCTTCCGTCTAGGATCTCTGAAGCACAGAGGGTTCTATCTGGCCTTCCAGGGCCAGGGCGTCTGCATGGCCCTGCTGGCCATACGCGTGTACTACAAGAAGTGTCCCCAAATGACCAGAGCCTTCGCTAGCTTCCCCGAGACCGTCCCCCATTCCCTGGTCACGCAGGTAGGATTATTAACCCATTCTGACCTGAGATCAGATTCATACGAGGTTTCCGCCGGACACACACTGGTCTGATGAACCCATTCTGACCTGAGATCAGATTCTAAAAATGTCAGTCGTTCTTCGATTTTTCAAAAAATAGCAGACCTACAAGCTCGTATCGCGCCACTCGGTGGCGCGCTATGAGCTTGTAGATCTGCTATTTTTAAATAGCTAAAGCATGACATGATGCCGACACCAAAATGGGTGCCCGGTCAGAATGGGTTAAATATGATTTAATATCTATTAACTAACTGTTCCCCATTCCCTGGTCACGCAGGTATGGGTTTATTAAATATGATTTAATATTAAATATGATTCAATATCTATAACTGTTCCACTGTCCCTGATCACACAGGTAGGATTATTAAACATTATTAGTTATTTAATATTCCATATGATTAGTCATTACCCCCTAAATGTAATCTAGATCTTCCGCCGTAGTCTGAAAACCCACCCTCTTCAGACTCCATCTTGGCCCGTTAATTGAGTTTGAATGTTGTGTAGTCATAGCACATACTGTAAACGCTTAATTTCATTGTACAGATATTGTACTGTTAAAGACGATGTTACGTTCTTTTTTTTTTTTAAGATATTTTTTTTGCGGCTTACGCCTTTTATTGATTTTTGAAGGGACAGACAGTAGGCTGACAGGAAACGGGAGAGAGAGATGGGGGGGGAAGACATGCAGTAAAGGCCGTGTCGGGTCCGGGAGTCGAACCCGCGGCACACTGCGACTGGATTACCAGTCGGGTGCCCAGACCGTTACGCTACGGCCTGGGCCGATGTTACGTTCTTAACTTGCTTTCTATGTTTATATATTCTACTGTTAGACTTCTTTCACACATCCTAACTGTTCGTGTGTGTTCGTGTGTGTGTGTGTGCGTGTGTGTGTGTGTGTGTGTGTTCGTGTGTGTGTTCGTGTGTGTGTGTGTGTGTGTGTGTGTGTGCGTGCGTTCGTTCAGGCTCAGGGCGTGTGCGTGGAGAATGCCGTCACGCCCCCCGGCGAGCTGGCCACGCCTCCCAGCATGCTTTGCGGCGAGGACGGCCAGTGGGTGGGGCATCCGTCCACTTCCTGTTCCTGTCGGCCCGGTTACGAAGCCTCGGAGAGTGACCTGCGATGCAGAGGTAATAATAATAATAATAATCTATCTGCACCAAGTCTCTGTACAGTTCGACCCACCCACTTCAAATCCAACACACGTGTTCCACACCCCCACAGGGAGTGCAGTCAGTGGGGTAATAATTTAACCCTTGAGAGAATTAAATGAAACCAAATGGACCCTTAAACGTTTCCATTTGGTTTAATTTAAGTCCCCGGAACTTCCAGACCAACAGGAACGCGCCCAGGGTGCCGGCCCCGGTTCCGGGCGAGCCGCCGCCCTCGTCCGAAACGGTTGATAAATGACATAGCTACCGTGTGGGGGTCCCCAGGGGGCCCCTGTACTGTACTGATACACCTGGAATCATCACATATACAGTTAATATGTATGTGTGTGTTAGGCTGCACAACAGTGACACTTGGTTTTGAAAACCAACTGATGAATCTGATATGGACATTATGGACATATCAGTGATGAATCTGATATGGACATTAAGGACATATCACTGATGAATCTGATATGGACATTATGGACATATCACTGATGAATCTGATATGGACATTAAGGACATATCACTGATGAATCTGATATGGACATTATGGACATATCACTGATGAATCTGATATGGACATTATGGACATATCACTGATGAATCTGATATGGACATTATGGACATATCAGTCAGTTTTACAGACACAGCCTGGAGGTCTATCCAGAGCATAAGTTGGGACAGCTGTTTTACTATACAATGCGATCTGTGGTAACGTGCTCACGGTGAGATCCCTTGAGAAGATATCAGAGTTATTTACTAGTAGGCCTGGGAAAACAGAGCCTTTTTATTAGGGGTGCAAATGGATCCCCCCCCCCCCTACCAAATGCTATTTTCGTGCTCAGACACATGCAGCCAGCCAGGCACACACGAAGCTACTTAATGAAAAATGACATTCATGAAACAGACCATTGTCATCTCAGGGTCAGCCAATACGCTTCTGCTCTGTGTGTGTGTGTGTGTGTGTGTGTGTGTGTGTGTGTGTGTGTGTGTGTGTGTGT
>NC_139716.1:43109914-43114914 GCF_964188405.1 Protomyctophum parallelum
GCTGGCTCCTTTCCAGGCGAAGGAGCAGCGGTTCTACTCCGAGTCTCTCTCGTGTGACTGAACTTCTCACCCTATCTCTAAGGGAGATGCCAGCCACCCGTCGAAGAAAACTCATTTCAGCCGCTATTCGTGACCTTATTCTTTCGGTCATGACCCACACTTCATGACCATAGATGAGAGTAGGAACGAAGATTGCTCGGTAGACAGAGAGCTTTGCCTTCTGGCTCAATTCTCTTTTCGTCTCTTTTCGTCTCTTTTTACAGCAATGTGTTGCTGTAAATGACAGCGTGTGTTCGTTTTGTTTACATGGCTGTCATGTTGGAAGCAGCAGTAAATCAGCGGAGCACAGCCAGGTGCGCCCGAGGGTTTGAATAGGCATCGGGTCTGTTATAGAGCGGTCATTATCCAGAAATAACAGACCGATGGATGAATTCGGCGACTGATCAATCAGAATCAAGCATTCAACCAAGCCGTGTAATAAATAAACAGTACAAGCCACTAAAAAGAAAAGCAGCCAAAGAAAAGGAAGATGAGAGTGCATGTCTGAAATCTGATTTATGCTCATGCGCCAGATTAAGAAGACTCCACAGGTTTTCACAATTTGTACTTTTGTTTGTTTACATCCTAGCGGAGGAGAAGGGCCACACCCAACTGCTGACGGGCGTCCTGGTTGCCATGGGGATACTCCTACTCATCGCCGTGGCCATAGTTGCTGCATACTTCTACCGGTAAAGAGTGTGTGTGTGTGTGCACGTGCGTGTGCGCTAATCTTCTCCCAAGTCGCAAGACGCATCTGGACTCTGGCGTCCCCGTTTTTCCTACCGGACTTTGCACCAGTGAGGGGTGGGAGGGCGAGAGCCCTGTATGCAGATTCAACACACTACCTTATTTCCTGCAGCAAACAACCTTTACAAATTGTTTTAGTTGCCTTAGGTTCAAGATCCATAACTTGTAATATGCTATTGGCTGTTTGTTATACTATTCTTCTTGGGAAAAACATTAAAATATACTCATGGAAGTGAACCGACTTCACGCCTTTTCATAAATTATATTCTTACTGCTGTCGTGAAAGTTTATAGTTTAAATTCAAAGTTTCAACATCAAAGTAGTACGGCCCCCCAGCCCCTCCCACCCCTCACTGGTGCGAAATCGGGGGACGCGTCTGAGCAGCAGCTCAGACGCGTCCAGATGGCTGGACACAACCACAATAATCAACTCATAAATCCATTTGGAGCAACGTCATTGTCAACATCGATGCGTGCGTGCGTGTGGGCGTGCGTGTGTGTGTGTGTGATTAACCCATTCTGACCGGGCACCCATTTTGGTGTTGGCATCATGTTATGCTTTAGCTATTGAAAAATAGCAGATCTACAAGCTCATATCGCGCCACCGAGTGGCGCGATACGAGCTTGTAGGTCTGCCATTTTTGAAAAATCGAAGAACGACTGACATTTTTAGAATCTGATCTCAGGTCAGAATGGGTTCATCAGACCAGTGTGTGTCCAGTGGAAAACCTCGTATGAATCTGATCTCAGGTCAGAAAACATTCAGTTGGCTAAAATAACTATACTCTCTCTCTCTCTCTCTCTCAGACGGAGGAGAAGGGGCGAGCGATGCAGAGATGAACGATAAGAGTGGACAGTACCTGATGGGCCAGAGTGAGTGACACGCCCACTTCCTGCTTCTCAGCCAATCAGCGTGTAGCAGAGACGCTCGCTTTCTTTCTCTCTTTCTTTCTTTCTCTCTTTCTCTCTTTCTTTCTTTCTTTCTGTCTTTCTTTCTTTCTTTCTTTCTCTCTCTTTCTTCTTTCTTTCTTTCTTCTTTCTTTCTCTCTTTCTTTCTTTCTTCTTTATTTCTTTCTTTCTTTCTTTCTCTCTTCTCTTCTCTCTTTCTCTCTTTCTTTCTTTCTGCTCTTTCTCTCTTTCTTTCTTTCTTTTCTTTCTTTCTTTCTTTCTTTCTTTCTCTCTTTCTTTCTCTCTTCTCTCTCTTCTCTCTTCTTTCTTTCTTTCTTTCTCTCTTTCTTTCTTTCTTTCTTTCTTTCTTTCTTTCTTTCTTTCTTCTTTCTTTCTTCTTTCTTTCTTTCTTTCTTTCTTTCTTTCTTTCTTTCTTTCTTTCTTACTCTTTCTTTCTTTCTCTTCTTTTCTTTCTTTCTTCTTTCTTTCTTTCTTCTCTTTCTTTCTTCTTTCTTTCTTTCTTTCTTTCTTTCTCTCTTTCTTTCTTTCTTTCTTTCTTTCTTTATTTCTTTCTTTCTTTCTTTCTCTCTTTCTTTCTTTCTCTCTTTCTTTCTTTCTTTCTTTCTTTATTTCTTTCTTTCTTCTTCTTTCTCTCTTTCTTTCTTTCTCTCTTTCTTTCTTTCTTTCTTTCTTTCTTTCTTTCTTTCTTTCCTCTCTTTCTTTCTTTCTTTCTTTCTGTCTTTCTTTCTTTCTTTCTCTCTTCTTTCTTTCTTTCTTTCTTTCTTTCTTATTTCTCTCTTTCTTTCTTTCTTTCTTTCTTTCTTTCTTTATTTCTTTCTTTCTTTCTTTCTCTCTTTCTTTCTTTCTCTCTTTCTTTCTTTCTTTCTTCTCTCTTTCTTTCTTTCTCTCTTTCTTTCTTTCTTTCTTTCTTTCTTTCTTTCTTTATTTCTCTCTTTCTTTTCTTTCTTTCTTTCTTTCTTCTCTCTTTCTTTCTTTCTTTCTTCTCTCTTTCCTTTCTTTCTTTCTTTCTTCTTCTCTCTCTTCTTTCTTTCTTTCTTTCTGTCTTTCTTTATTCTTTCTTTCTTTCTCTCTTTCTTTCTTTCTCTCTTTCTTTCTTTCTTTCTTTCTTTCTTTCTTTCTTTCTCTCTTTCTTTCTTTCTTTCTTTCTTTCTTTCTTTCTTTCTCTCTTTCTTTCTCTCTCTTCTCTCCTCTTTCTTCTCTTTCTTTCTTTCTCTTCTTTCTTTCTTTCTTTCTTTCTTTCTTTCTTTCTTTCTGTCTTTCTTTCTCTTCTTTCTTTCTTTCTTTCTTTCTTTCTTTCTTTCTCTCTCTCTTTCTTTCTTTCTTTCTTTCTTTCTTTCTCTCTTTCTCTCTTTCTTTCTTTCTTTCTTTCTCTCTTTCTTTCTTTCTTTCTTTCTTTCTTTCTTTCTTTCTTTCTCTCTTTCTTTCTTTCTTTCTTTCTCTCTTATCTCTCTTTCTTTCTTTCTCTCTTTCTTTCTTTCTTTCTTTCTTTCTTTCTTTATTTCTTTCTTTCTTTCTTTCTCTCTTCTCTCTCTTTCTTCTCTTTCTTTCTCTTTCTTTCTTTCTTCTTCTTCTCTTTCTTTCTTTCTTTCTTCTTTCTTTCTCTTCTTTCTCTCTTTCTCTCTTTCTTTCTTTCTTTCTTTCTTTCTCTCTTTCTCTCTTTCTCTCTTCTTTCTTTCCTTTCTTTCTCTCTTTCTTTCTTTCTTTCTTTCTTTCTTTCTTTCTTTCTCTCTTTCTTTCTCTCTTTCTCTCTCTTTCCTTTCTTTCTTTCTTTCTGTCTTTCTTTCTTTCTTTCTTTCTTTCTTTCTTTC
This sequence comes from Protomyctophum parallelum, assembly GCF_964188405.1. Taxonomy (NCBI): domain Eukaryota; kingdom Metazoa; phylum Chordata; class Actinopteri; order Myctophiformes; family Myctophidae; genus Protomyctophum; species Protomyctophum parallelum. Next base: position 43,113,417 of record NC_139716.1, read on the forward strand.
TTTCTCTCTCTCTTTCTTTCTTTCTTTCTTTCTTTCTTTCTCTCTTTCTCTCTTTCTTTCTTTCTTTCTTCTCTCTCTTTCTTTCTTTCTTTCTTTCTTTCTTTCTTTCTTTCTCTCTTTCTTTCTTTCTTTCTTTCTCCTTCTTTCTCTCTTTCTTTCTCTTCTTTCTTTCTTTCTTTCTTTCTCTCTTTCTCTCTTTCTCTCTTTCTCTTCTTTCTTTCTTTCTTTCTTTCATTCTTTCTTTCTTTCTTTCTTTTCTTTCTTTCTAATTGTAATATTTCACTGAATAATCACTGATACAGAAACATAAGGTTTTTCAGAAAACGGTCAGTATTTAGAAGACTTTTTGTAGACTCTGGTCTCACTACCTTGTGTTTGATGTTAAAACATGTGACGTCATATTGACACGGTTTGCCATGGTTACTGTGTCCGTAGCGATGAAGGTCTACATCGACCCGTTCACGTACGAGGACCCCAACGAGGCCGTGAGGGAGTTCACCAGGAGATCGATGCCTCCTTCGTCAAGATAGAGGAAGTCATAGGAGCAGGTATGTCTCTCTCTCTCTCTCTCTCTTAACCTGACGCTGCCAGATGGGGGCGGTATTGGGTAACCATGTTCCCCAACACAGCACTCATCTGGGATCTCTCAGGGAGTTGAGCTGACAAAAATCCGTTCCGTACCGGACCAATCAGCGTGAGCTAAGGGCGGGATATGTGCGAAACCGGATGTGAAGCTATATAGACACGTCAATATGATTGGTTGTGTTTGCACGCCCACACGGTGATAGACAGACGGTCCCATCCAATCATCTACCAAGTATCTTGAAAAAAAGGAACAGCCCCGTCATCGAATTTGCTTCCGCGATCCCAGATCCCAATAATCTGTGAAACAAATTTGTGTAGCAAGCTTCTTGGATCTGGCAGCGTCAGGTCTCTCTCTCTCTCTCGTCTCCTTCTAATTCACTTAGTTTTAGTTAGTTTTTAGAGCAGGTTTGCTAGTTGTTATTAGTTTGTATTTTTGTGACAACGCTTAGTTTTAGTTTAGGTTTTATTAGTTTTAGTTTTTTCCTGCCCTATTCAATCCTGCACGTGACTGAAAGGGCCAGAGTAATGTATTGTGTAATACAAACTGAAGAAAAGACAGCATTTTAAAAAACATAATATTCAGTTCCAGATTAAGCTAAACGAAAAGGCATTTTGTCTATCATTTCAGTTAGTTTTTGTAAACACACAATACAGTTTCAGTTGGTTATAACTTTTCTAGTTTTTATTTAGTTCAGTTAACAAAATGTTTTTCTTTGTTTAGTTTTAGTTTTAGCTTTAGTTTTAGCCCATTCTGAACGGGAACCCATTTTAGTGTTAGCATCATGTTATGCTTTAGCTATTTAAAAATAGCAGATCTACAAGCTCATATCGCGCCACCGAGTGGCGCGATACGAGCTTGTAGGTCTGCTATTTTTGAAAAATCGAAGAACGACTGACATTTTTTAGAATCTGA
>NC_139716.1:43119914-43157414 GCF_964188405.1 Protomyctophum parallelum
CAGGTCAGAATGGGTTAATAATGAAACTGTCAGGATGTAATAGACATTTTTAGAATCTGATCTCAGGTCAGAATGGGTTAAATAATCATATGTATGTATCGGGGCGGCTGTGGCTCAGGAGGTAGAGCAGGCCGTCCAATGATCCGTGGGTCGGCCGGTTCAAATCCCGGCTCCTCCTCCTGTCCACATGTGGAAGTGTCCTTGGGCAAAGACACTGAACCCCACATCGCCTCCAGTGAGTCGGTCGGTGTGAGCTGTGCCACCGTCTGTGTGTGAACGTGAGAAGTGAGGACGCTGGCTGTGCCACCGTCGGTGTGTGAATGTGAGAAGTGAGGACGCTGGCATCGACTGTTCGCCGCTTCACCTCCCAATGTATAGTCTTGCGTAGCCAGACAAACTATTCCACAATCTCCCAATGCTATAGTATGCTATGTCTGGAATTACACCGGAATCTCTGAATGCTATAGTATGCTATGTCTGGAATTACACCGGAATCTCTGAATGCTATAGTATGCTATGTCTGGAATTACACCGGAATCTCTGAATGCTATATAGTATGCTATGTCTGGAATTACACCGGAATCTGAATAATCTGTTTGCCATTTCCGTTCATAAAGATATATTTAAGAATATCTTTAGAACTTCTTTTTTTATTTCCATTTCTGCTAAGCAGCAAGCTATATAATTATGCTTAGATGATTTAGATTCATTTTTTTGTGACCAAGTTTTTGTTAATAATTTCTCATGTCTCAAATGTCTGTCTGTCTGTCTGTCTCTTTCAGGGAGGAAAGATTCCTATTCGCTGGACAGCTCCGGAAGCCATAGCTTACAGGTCATTATGATTATTTGATACGGACCAGTATCAGTACTGTTCTAGAGTGATGTTTATTTGGTTTAGAGTGATGATTATTTGATACGGACCAGTTCTGCTGTTCTAGAGTGATGTTTATTTGGTTTAGAGTGATATTTATTTGATACGGACCAGTTCTGCTGTTCTAGAGTGATGTTTATTTGGTTTAGAGTGATATTTATTTGATACGGAGCAGTTCTGCTGTTCTAGAGTGATGTTTATTTGGTTTAGAGTGATATTTATTTGATACGGACCAGTTCTGCTGTTCTAGGGTGATGTTTATTTGGTTTAGAGTGATATTTATTTGGTTTGGGGTGATGTTTATTTGGTTTAGAGTGATATTTATTTGATTCGGGGTGATATTTCTTTGTTCAAAACATTTTATTTTCTGTTAAACAACTGGAGCGACATGGAGACTTGTGTTACTGACGTTGATTGATTTGATTGACAGGAAGTTTACGTCGGCCAGTGATGGGTGGAGTTACGGCATCGTCATGTGGGAAGTGATGTCATACGGAGAGCGACCTTATTGGGACATGAGCAACCAGGATGTAAGACGTCTGCCTGTCTGTCTGTCTGTCTGTCTGTCTGTCTGTCTGTCTGTCTGTCTGTCTGTCTGCCTGTCTGTCTGTCTGTCTGTCTGCCTGTCTGTCTGTCTGTCTGTCTGTCTGCCTGTCTGTCTGTCTGTCTGCCTGTCTGTCTGTTTGCCTGTCTGTCTGTCTGTCTGTCTGTCTGTCTGTCTGTCTGCCTGCCTGCCTGCCTGTCTGTCTGTCTGTCTGTCTGTCTGTCTGCCTGCCTGCCTGCCTGTCTGTCTGTCTGTCTGTCTGTCTGTCTGTCTGTCTGTCTGTCTGTCTGTCTGTCTGTCTGTCTGTCTGCCTGCCTGCCTGTCTGTCTGTCTGTTATAGGGCATTCATTCACCTTGTGATTTTTTAGTTGGTGAGAGCCGACGGCTCTGGATGAAAAGAAATGTAGCGATCTTGTCAACCACAGTTCCTTTCAAGGTCTTTACAAGACTAAGGGTTATGATTAGCTCTAGTCCATTAGCGTTAGAAGGAGCTAGGCTGTGATTACATTACATGCTCTTAACAGCAAGCTATGACATTCATTAATAATTAATAATGCTGCATGCTTGCACCTTTGTTGGCTAAGCAGCATAAGATAAATAATAGGTGAATAAGAAACATGGCATCACGGCAAGAGCTACTGTAGATATAATGGAGACCAGGAGGGACTGCTACTGTACTGGACGTCTCCAATTTCACTTATTAATTAATTATTGGTGTTTTCCAGGTGATTAACGCCATAGAACAAGACTACAGGTTACCGCCCCCTCCGGATTGCCCCGCCTCCCTCCACGCCCTCATGCTGGACTGCTGGCAGAAGGAACGAGCCAATCGGCCGCGGTTCTGCGCCGTGGTCGCCGCGCTCGATAGGCTGATACGAAACCCCGCCTCCTTGAAGATCACTCGAGCCGAGGGACCAGGGTGAGAGAGACAAACTGTTATTTATTGTTATTCGTGGTCAAGCCCAAAGGGGCGTGGACCCCTTCTTGTTTTTTCGTACGGGTTCTGACATTTTCCGCAGTTTTTGCACTTTGCAATTCGACAAAATGACCTCTGACCTTTACATCTCCCAATGAGTACATTTGCTCGATTCACTTTTTCGGAAGTCAAAAATTCGACGTCAAAGAATTCCGTCCCCAGTGTGTTCTTGCCTGAAATGTTGTGTAATCTGTATTATTAAATTACACCTGTCTGTCTGTGTCTGCCTGTCTCTCTGCCTGTCTGTCTCTCAGTCCGTCTCAGCCTCTGTTGGACCAGAGGGTTCCTCGCCTGTCTCACTGCTCATCGGTGTGTGAATGGTTAAAGCTGATCAACATGAGTCGATATGAAGTGAACTTCATCCAGGCTGGATTCACTGATCTGGAAACAGTTACGAACCTCACTGCAGAGTAAGTAAAAAAATTATAATCGTAATATATATATATATATACACACACCATATTATACTATTATTTCATGTCAACGTTCAAGTACAACTATCAGAAGATGTAACCCGGGTAAAGTCATGCGTCGCTCTGCAAGTTTAACTAAAGTCTCCCAGCTGTCCAAAGTTATTTCTGATACCGAAAATAGACGATCTACAAGCTCACAAGGCATATACATAAGGCCATTTAAATTAGTAACCAGTAGCCATCAAATCACTCCAATCAAATCACTCCAACAGAAGTGTTATGATGATGTCATGATGTTTGTGCCTGTTCCCACAGCGACCTGTTGAGAGTAGGCGTGACCTCTGTGATGATGTCATAATGATGTCATAATGTCTGTTTCCATAGTGACCTGCTCAGAGTGGGCGTGACCTTGGCCGGTCATCAGAAGAAGATTCTCTCGTCCATTCAAACACTCAGGATAAACAAGAGCTCGCCCACCCTGCCCTTCTGACCAACCAACTGCAAGCCTCGCTCCGACCGTCCTGGCCGTACGGACCAATCACAGCAACTCAGGATACAGCGTAGACCCAGCCAGCCAGCCAATCAAATCCCTGCAACGGCCCTGAGGACTGGAGATCCTGCCCGCTTCTGCCAATACGGACCAATGGCAGGCCTTAAAGCGAAACAGAGCTTTATGATGGCACAGGTTTTAGGGACACGCCCCCTCCTCCTTATTGGATGGAGGAGCAGGATGCTGATTGGCTCATTTGGCTGTCCAGTGCGAGGTCATTATAATGTGACATAATTTCCGTCTAAACTCACTCTGTGTTCTCATTGGTTCAGAAACCCATGCCTACCAGTGACATCATCATGTCTGTCTGCTCACTCTGTGTTCTCATTGGTTCAGAAACCATGCCTACCATTGATGTCACTGGTAGGCAGGGTTCTTATTGTTCATGTAGGACAGTAAAGAGGTTGTCAACCCGTGGCCTGTGGCCCACTGGTGGTCCGTGAGGGTATTGCAAGCGGGCCAGAGGAACTGTATTTTTTATACGTATTGATCTGTGACGTTCAACGATCAAAATATAATCAATAATAATAAAATATTGATTTTATGGATGTCAGTGCGTGGGGTGTTGTGGAACAGCTCTCTAACCCTAGAGCAGTTGGTTCCCAAACCTTTTCATTTCAAGGACCCCCAAATCGACACTAATTAGCCCCCATTTGTTCAGAGTTACAGACCCATCAGGGTCCATTTGATTCCAAACTATCATTTAGCTGGGGGACCCCCTGGAACTCCCTCAAGTACCCCTGGGGGTCCCCAGACCCCACTTTTGGAACCACTGCCATAGAGAGCTTCAGCTCCGTTGAACTGTCACTCAAACCACTAAATCAGCCAATGGCAGCGCAGAATCTATCGTCAGGCCGGACTGTTGCATCATGGGAAAGTTGTGTAGTTCCTGTAGTGATTCATTCAGCCACTGGTTGGTCGGCTGAGCTGTCACTCAAACCACTAAATAAGCCAATGGCAACACAGTATCAACCCAAAGAGGGAGGGACTAAAGGATCACGTTGTAGTCCACATGTTGACCGGACCATTGCATTATGGGAGGACTTCTAGTCTTCACATTGACTGGACTGGTGCATTATGGGATGTTTTGTAGTCTTCACATCAGATAGAAGAATAGATGCCTCAGTTCATTGGAGCAATGTGTGTCCAGTGTAAGGAGGAAGTCAAGCGGAAGTACGGAAGGCACGCTGCGTCGCTGCCACTCAAGGGACTACTTTTCCAGAACTTATCAATTCAATTCAAAGGAGCTTTATTGGAATGAGAAAACATTTGGCCTAATGAACGTTCCCTTCCATGACACGCGAGGACGCTTGTCAAGCTTCCGCTATGCTTCGCAAGGAACCTGGGGAAAGCTTGCCTCCATGTTGGCCTCCTGAGAGAGACACACGCTCCAGAGCCCAAGGAGGCCTTTTCATGTCTCTGGTCCACACATTGACTTTAATGATGCATTCTGGGAGTTTTCTGTAGTCTTCACATTGACTGGACTGTTTGAATTATGGGACGTTGTGTAGTTCCTGTAGCGATTCAGACACTGGTTGGTCGACTGAACTGTCACTCAAACCACTTTAACCACAATAAGCCAATGGCAGCAAAGCAACCCAAAGAGGTAGGAACTAAGGATCACTAAAGGACACATTGTAGTCTAAACGTTGACTGCAGCAATGCATTGTGGGACATTTTGTAGTCTTCATATTGACTGCAGCAATGCATTGTGGGATATTTTGTAGTCCACACATTGACTGGACTGTTCCATTCTGGGATGTTTTGTAGTCTTCACATTGACTGGACTTTTGCATTCTGGGATGTTGTGTAGTCTTCACATTGACTGGACTTTTTCATTCTGGGATGTGTAGTCTTCACATTGACTGAAATGTTGCATTATGGGATGTTTTGCAGCCTTCACATTGACTGGAATGTTGCATTATGGGAGGACTTATAGTCTTCACATTGAAGACTGCTGCCATTGATGTGTTCTGTTAACCGATTCACAATCGTTGTCGACGTCCTATTGGCTGATCTCTACAGGAAGAGGAAGTGATGTCACTTTATCTGTGCACTTTTTTTTTTACTTAGAATAGCAGACACATTATAAGGTAAATAAAATTAGTTTGAAACATTTTCATTTTAAACTGAATTCCAGGAAGCTGACCGTATTAGTGTCTTAACTTCCTCTTCCTGTGACATCAGTTGTTGCCATGGTGATATAAATCCCCACAGCCCAGCAGGTGTTTATCTTCTTTTGTACTTTTATATATAAAAATAAAAAGTTCTTGTTATAAATGAAAAATATGAATATGTTAATTAGAGTTATAACGACATGCTCAGCCAATCATAATAAAGATGAACCAACACTGTGTGTGTGTGTGTGTGTGTGTGTGTGTGTGTGTGTGTGTGTGTGTGTGTGTGTGTGTGTGTGTGTGTGTGTGTGTGTGTGTGTGTGTGACTGAGTGTGTGCGGCTGCGTGCGCTTCCTGCGACTCTTGGGACATGTGACCAAAGTCAACATTTGAAAATATCACATGTACTGTACAAGATCTGATATTTATGGTCAGATCTGACATTATGTAGATAAGATCTGATATTTTCACTGCATTTAAAAATAGGGCTAATTCATAATATGTTTTTTTTTTTTACATCTTTGTGTCCAAAGAGTCAAAATATATAATATCTGTATTTGAGCTTTAAAAAGTACAATATTTGTAGGCCTATTTGAGCTTAAATAAATACAATATCTGTATTTGAGCTGCTTAATAAAAATGTAATGACAAACTTTTATATAACTAGAACTACTTGCTTGTTGCACACTAGTAGGCCATAAATGGCCAACTAGTGCGCAAGCAGAGCGCGCAAGTACTTTCGACCGCTGTAGGTGTAACTATTTGTTACCTTTTTGCGCCAAAAACAGCTACAGCTACAGTTACAGCTAGTCATACGTATACTATATACATAATCAGTATAACATAAAATAGCAAATTGTGCCTGATCTGCTGGGACCAGAGTACGTGGTGTGTGTGTATATGTATGACTAGCTCTCAATGATGACGTAAGAAATATGGTCATTTCATTTGTGTAATCTGGTCCCAGCAAACCAGGCACAGATTTGCTATTTTATGTTATACTGATTATGTATATAGTATACGTATGACTAGCTGTAAATGATGACGTAGGACATACGTATACATATACATATACTATATAGAGTGTGTAGTTGTAAGTTGATTAGCGGTATACTGTGGTTACTTTGCGCCAAAATATGTGACAGCTGTCCCGCCATTTGATGTTTATGCAAGAAAACAGCAAATCTGTGCCTGGTTTGCTGGGACCAAACGACCACAAATGACCATATTTCTTACGTCATCATTAAGAGCTAGTCATACATATACACACCACGTACTCTGGTCCCAGCAGATCAGGCACAATTTGCTGCATAAACATCGAATGGCGGGACAGCTGTCACGGCGGAAGAGACCGGGCGAAATTATTACTTGCGCGCTCTGCTTGCGCAAGTAATAATAATAATAGCCTAGATGTTATGTAGCGGGTGCATACGTTGGTTTGACATACTAACAGTCCGACAAGCATTAGACACCGTGGCTCCCGACATACGTGGCCGGTTAAACCCGTGGCTCCCTGTGGCTTCCTGTGAGGTTAGGTTTAGGGTTTGGGGTAGGGTGGCGGACTCATGAAAGAGAGAGAGAGAGAGAGAGCTTTACAGCATCTGGAGATACTCTGTCTCTCAAAATCCTTTGTTTTATTGGTGTTTAATGAAACTGAGAAAATATTTGATTTAAAATCTAATTTGTTTCGAGTGAGAAACGTCGGAAACAAAACAGACAGAGAGGTCAGAGGGCAACTTTCTCTTTCAAATAGTTTGGCACGGACGTGTGTGTGTGTGTGTGTGTGCGTGCATGTGTGTTGAATTTATAACATGGGAAAGACCCATTTCATTTAATTTAATTTTAATTAACAGATGTTTGGCAGAGATAGTTAAGTTATGCAACTAAACACATGCACGCGTGCACACACACACATACACACACACACACACACACACACACACACACACACAGGCTGTGTGTGATATATGATACAACTAGTCCTTTGAATGTGGAATTCACTACACAATACATGCAAACATGCACACACACACACACACACACACACACAGAGAGAGAGGTCATCAGGTGTGTTTGTGTGGTATCCGATATCCTGAGAATTAATCTGTCTTCCTTTATTGGCACGCAACTGCTGTTGTGTGTGCGTGCACACACACACACACACACACACACATGTATACGTTAGCATATGGCATGCACATGAATTGAATACCCAGGACCTGAATGGAAATATGACCGCAAGGACTTTTTGGGGGGGTATCCTATAGGGGCTATAAACCTATTTGAGTTTGTTTTACTATTTTGAAAAACATTTTAATAGTTCCAACTAGCCGATCAACAAGCTCTCAACGTGTAGATGCAGATCGGCTATAGTTGAACTAAATTATTTAGCATCATGTTATGCTTTATCTATTGAAAAATAGCAGATCTACAAGCTCGTATCGCGCCACCGAGTGGCGCGATACGAGCTTGTAGGTCTGCCATTTTTGAAAAATTGAAAAATCGGCATTTTTAGAATCTGATCTCGGGTCAGAATGGGTTCATCAGACCAGTGTGTGTCCAGTGGAAAACCTCGTATGAATCTGATCTCAGGTCAGAATGGGTTAAAAATGTTTTCAATTGAAAGATCAGAAAAATGCAGATAGCGGGGTAAGATGAGGCCTTGAAGCGTTTGACTGTACTCTGTACCGTTTACATTTCTGTCCAAGTATACAAAGACTAATAGAAGAATACGCACATCACTTGGTAGAGGTGCTGGGTTCAAAAGGAGCATTAGAAAAAGAGAAACGAACCCATACACACTCATCTGCTCCAAAGGTTATACTTTATTGACGACGTTTCGAGCCAAGGCTCTTCATCTGGTCAAACTTCATCATGGTCAAACTCTTTTTCTGCCTAATAAAGTATAAATTCAATCAATCAATCAATCAATCAATCAAAAGTAGCTCATAACATGTCTACGGTGGATTTTTATGAAACAAACACTTTTCAGATAGAGGATAATTCAAGGTTTCTACATTCAACATATTACGTGTTGTATCACCTTAAGCAGGTTAATACGTCTAGCATTTACACAGTGGTGGAAAGTAACTAATTACATTTACTTAAGTACTGTACTTAAGTACAATATTGAGGTATTTGTACTTTACTTGAGTATTTCCAATTTACAATACTTTTTTTTTTACTTCTACTCCATTACATCTCAGAGGAAAATATTGTACTTTTACCGACTCCACTACAATTATTTGAAAACGTTGTAGATTTTTGATTATTATTATTACAAAACATATACATTAACCAATTCAGCCCCTGTATACATTTTGGCCTTATAGCAGATCTACAAGCTCACAATGCTGCCTTTTGATCTGTTATTTTCAAAAGAGTATTTCTTTACATTTGAGTACTTTTTCCACCCCTGTAACTGAGATGCCTTGTCTTGCATCGCCCATAGTGGTTATACACGGCAAGTAATCACAATATTATGACAAAAGAATATCTAGTTTGCAAATTGTGCATTAACTTACTTCAGACTTGCTTTTCTGTGAACGTGTAAAGTTGTCCGTTGGTTGTTGTTTCCAAAGTGTAGTTGTTTATTTGGCCTTGCAGATCTAAAAGCTTTTATTTTTTTAATCTCTGAACATGTTGAATTATCTTTTAGAAGGCATTTGTAGAATCACCCTCCTTCAGGGCCAATTTGGGCCAGTGGGGCCGTGGCCCAGGGGCCCTTGGCTCTCAGGGGCCCTTCAGGGAAACTGGGCCGCGCTCTACATGGGTTTGAGACCCTTTATTGGCTGTTGTGTTAAATGTAGGTAAAAAATAAATGATAAATAAAAAGAATTGCGGTGGTTAATCCGTACCTGCCCACCTTTTATGTCTGATGGATTCAATGATAAACTCATCAATATTTGTATCATTTAGTTGGTTTAATTGAATATGATCTGACATAATAAGGTCTTTAATGTCTCGTTAATAGACTGTCGAAGGAGGATGTTGCAAGTAGATAGGATCTACGTTTTAATAGTTTATATTTATTAAAATGTTTTTTAATTATACAATCATAATACATCATTAAATATTCTTTCATGTTCTGTACAGAACAATAAGGGTCAAAGTTCACAATCACAGCCGTTCTATTGAGTCACAGACAGGAAATTAAATTGTGTGTGTGTGTGTGTGTGTGTGTGTGTGTGTGTGTGTGTGTGTGTGTGTGTGTGTGTGTGTGTGTGTGTGCGTGTGCGTGTGCGTGTGCGTGTGCGTGTGCGTGTGCGTGTGCGTGTGTGTATGTGTGTGTGTGTGTGTGTGTGTGTGTGTGTGTGTGTGTGTGTGTGAGAGGGCTGAGTCTTAACTTGAACTCATGGAAATTCCAAAGCTCTCTCTCACGCACACACGCACGCCAACAATAACATTATCTTGAAACCAAAAGCATATTTCTGTATGTTGTGCTTAAGGGCCATTATTTATTCTGCATTCAACAGTTTGTAGAATGGTACAGTTCAGACCAAAGTAGGCTACAGGTCAATACAGAAACTGCTAAGAGGATCATAAAACCAGAAAAAAGAACTATAGGCCCTATAGTTGTTTACATCACCAGGGCCCTCCATTTTCAATCAGAACATTTAAAGATGTACAAATATAGGCCTACACTTCTATGAAAATCAGAAGTCATCATATAGGCCTATAGGCTACAGTTAAAAAAAAAATAAGAAAGTACAGTAGGAACTTTTTTACAGGGGCCAATTTCGAATTGCAGCCGCCCGTATAAAAGATATCTTTGTTTGAGAGCAGTTTGAAGGAGATGACTCCATAACGGTCCAGTGGTTGAGAAGCACTGAACTAGAGGAATTAACAAAGATCAGTCGAGTCTGTTAAACCAGGATTAGCCTCGGTACCAGGCTTTCATTTTTGTTAAACCAGGATAGGAGTTTGAAAAGTAAAAAATGTCAGTGAGCTGTGATTCAAACATGGCAAGATGCTGCCCTCCTGTGGACACATACAACAACTGAAGTCCAAGCGACAAACTTTGATTGATTAGTGACACAATTCCAACGAGCCCACCGCCGTCCAAAACAGTTGAGAAATGACAGAGTTACCATTTGGGGTTCCCGGGGGGTCCATCGGGGTCCCTGAACCTTGAGCCCCCTAAAGACGCCCCCAGGGGGTCGACACAATCACAACGAGCCCACCGCCGTCCAAAACGGTTGAGAAATGACAGAGTTACCATTTGGGGGTCCCTGGGGGGTCCAGGGGGGTACCTCGGGGTCCCTGAACCTTGAGCCCCCTAAAGACGCCCCCAAGGGGGGCGACACGATTCCAACGAGACCACCCCCGTCCAAAACAGTTGAGAAATGACAGTTACCATTTGGGGGTCCCTGGGTGGTCCTGGGGGGTACCTGGGGGTCCCTGAACCTTGAGCCCCCTAAAGACGCCCCCAGGGGGGTCCCGGGGGGATTCCAACGAGCCCACCCCCGTCCAAAACGGTTGAGAAATGACAGAGTTACCATTTGGGGGTCCCGGGGGGTCCCTCGGGGTCCCTGAACCTTGAGCCCCCTAAAGACGCCCCCAGGGGGGCGACACGATTCCAACGAGCCCACCCCCGTCCAAAACAGTTGAGAAATGACAGTTACCATTTGGGGGTCCCTGGGTGGTCCCGGGGGGTCCCTGGGGGTCCCTGAACCTTGAGCCCCCTAAAGACGGGGGTCCAAATGACATCTTCCACCCTATTTTGTTTTGACGGTAGGCCTACTTCTACATTTTTTTATAAAATATTAATTTAATCAATCAATCAAACCCATTCATTATAACACAGATATGCTAAGCTATTCATGTCAACATGCTCTCTGAGTCTCAATAATAAGTATAACTGCTGTTTATTGTAGCAGAAGAGGCAATTAATTGAACACAGTTTGGCACAATTTTAACAAATATGAATCTACTGTGCTGACTGACTACAGCACATAATAGTTCTAATGCCCATTAGAGCTATGGACCACCGCCCCCCCCCCCCCCCCCTTTCCCCTCACGTATCTTTTCCCTTTTTGCTTCCTATATGATGAATTCCTGTTCTGTTCTTTAAACTACATAGAAGTGTCTATTTGTATGTCTCTAAATGTTTTGATGAATTGAACAATGTGGACCCTGTTGTAAACAAGTGTAATGCTTAATTGGGTCGTCCACTCACAGTTAAGTCTTTGTATTGAGTTTGTGCTTGAAATGTACTGTAATTCTACAAACTGTTAATAAATATTTCAATCAATCAATCAAACCAGAGCTAGACTACACCATGATATATTATTAGGAGTACAATAACTTTGCATTGTGAATAAAAAGGTATAGCCACAGTGGGGTTGCAGTGTAATGCTGAAGGTTTAATCACAGGGCTGTCTGCTTTATGTATTATGATTAAACGTGCATTCTGGTATTGTGAATCAATGATTGAGAAAAACATCAGAGGGGTTTGAACCCGTGAAGTTATATAAAGTTATATTCAAAGTCGGGTGTCTAGACCTTTAGACCACTGAGGACTCTGCCAGGAAGGGGACTCATGTCTGTATTGACTATTTATAAGCCGTGACGTAACCCGCTTCCGGGTCTTACTCAAGAAAGCTCCACGTCCTCGCGGGCGTGGCCTTACGTCACACCCGGAAGGAAGTGCCGCCCCCCCTCAAATCAAGAAAGCTCCACGTCCTCGCGGGCGTGGCCTCACGTCATACCCGGAAGGAAGTGCCGCCCCCCCTCAAATACGGAAGAGACGCGTGGAGGGGGTTTTGCTCAGTGTTGTTTTGCCACGTCACCATGTCGGTCGTCGTCGTGTCCGCCGCAAGCAGGTACGTTCAATGTTATTTAATACTTAACGTTGTTGTTGTTCAAACATCTGTGATCACTTTATGTTAACTTGTTGTGATGTTTATATATTATGTTCGTGCCACTCTGTAAAACCCAGTTCCAGTAGCCGAACGGTTACTCTCGGCGCCTTGTAGACAACAGGGCCCGGGTTCGAGTCCCCATCGAGGACTGAGAGTTAGCTTCATTCTTACCAAACTAGCACAATTGTTTTAGCTTTTCTCGTCGAGGTCCATTATTCATTCAGTATTTGAGCCTAAAAATGGTGGTCCCGTGGCTCAGATACGGAATGAATAAAGGACCTCGACTTGATGCAAACAAACAGTGTTGTGTTTGTTAAGAAGAAAATAAACTCGGTCATCGACTGGGAAGTGAACCCGGGCCCGGATGTTCACATACCATCGGCTTAACGAATCGGCTACTGGATCATGGTTTTATAAAGTAGTAGTAGTAACATATATGAAGACAACACAGTAGGAACAGAGCATTCTGGGATGCACGCTAGTTCGTTAGCTAGCTAGCGTGCTGCCGTCGTGAACGTGCACAATGATAGTCAACGGACCAGCGCGTTCATGTGTTTGGGGCCAGGCTGCAATACCTTCATTCGGCCACTATGTCCATTTCGCCTCAGGGTTTCCTCTGGGTGCCTTCTCTATTCATAATATACTCTATGCTCACAATGGTGGTCCGTGGCTGAATAAATAATCGACTAGAGGTGAACAGAGTAGTGTTTAGATGGTTCTGTTATGACTGCATGCTGTAGTGTTTAGATGGTTCTGTTATGACTGAATGTTGTAGTATTTAGATGGTTCTGTTATGACTTCCCCTCTGCATGTTGTAGTGTTTAGATGGTTCTGTTATGACTTCTCCTCTGCATGCTGTAGTGTTTAGATGGTTCTGTTATGACTGCATGTCGTAGTATTACTATTTAGATGGTTCTGTTATGACTTCCCCTCTGCATGTTGTAGTATTTAGATGGTTCTGTTATGACTTCTCCTCTGCATGCTGTAGTATTTAGATGGTTCTGTTATGACTTCTCCTCTGCATGCTGTAGTATTTAGATGGTTCTGTTATGACTGCATGCTGTAGTGTTTAGATGGTTCTGTTATGACTGAATGTTGTAGTATTTAGATGGTTCTGTTATGACTTCCCCTCTGCATGTTGTAGTGTTTAGATGGTTCTGTTATGACTTCTCCTCTGCATGCTGTAGTGTTTAGATGGTTCTGTTATGACTTCTCCTCTGCATGTTGTAGTGTTTAGATGGTTCTGTTATGACTTCTCCTCTGCATGCTGTAGTGTTTAGATGGTTCTGTTATGACTTCTCCTCTGCATGTTGTAGTGTTTAGATGGTTCTGTTATGACTTCTCCTCTGCATGCTGTAGTGTTTAGATGGTTCTGTTATGACTTCTCCTCTGCATGTTGTAGTGTTTAGAATGGGGGTGGGCAACTTTGACGATAGAGACTATATTTCCACAGTCCACTATATTTCCACTCTCACTCCAGAGGGCCACGTTGCATATTACTGTTGTAGCAAAAATAGCCGATGTACAAGCTCAAAACGCGTCGCAGTGGAACACGTTTGGGGCTTATTGATCAGCTATTTTTTCCCCAAGACGGTGGATTGTGGCCCATGCCTTCCTGCTGTTATTTGTCATGTTGGTGTTCTCTATATCTTTTCGTCCTGGGCATGACGTTAAACTGTTCCGTTCGAGAGGACCGGCGACCCTCGAATGTAAACAGCCACGAAAGGAAACTATGTGTGTGTGAGGTGTTCTCTATCATTTCATTCCAGTACTACTACTTTGGGTAGTGGCTGGACGTTTGTGTAGATATTGAAAAGGAGGGGGGCGAGCAGGCTACCTTGTGGTAGGCCGTTCTTTTGGGCTTTCCATTTACTCCTCTGGTCATTTAACTGGACATAGAAGCGCCTGTTGTTGAGGAGGCTTTTCCTGACCATTGTGCGGTGTTGGACAGTGTCGTAGGCAGCAGAGAGATCTCTGAATGTTGCTCCAGTTATTTGTTTTCCCTCAAACCCATCCTCAATGTGTTGGTTGAGGTTGAGCTCTGTCCAGCACAGGAGCGGCCAGGACGGAAACCACCTTGGTCTTTAGTCAGCTTGGTGTCTATGAGTGGTATGAGGCGTTGGAGTAGCAGCCTCTCTTGTAGGTGATGCAGAGGAGGGAAATGGGTCGGTAGCTCTTTGTGGATAATGGGTCTTTGCCAGGTTTAAGGATTGCAACCACTTTGGCCTTTTCCCAGACAGAAGGGATGGTTTTCTGTGCTATGCATGTGTTCAGCATCCCCACAAGCCAGGTCTTTGCGTTGGGTCCCAGGTGCTGTAACATTTCTGCCAGTAGGTCATCAATCCCTGCTGCTTTTCCGGGTTTCAACTTTCCCATTGCAGTTTCAAGTTCTTCTAGGTCGAAGGGTTTGGTTTGAGGGCTGGCTGATTGTGGTTGGTCTGATACCACTGCGCAATGGTATTCTCCTGTGGGTCGGTGGCGGTCTTGGTCACAACTGGTGGCCAACAGTTGTAACCAACACCGCCACCGACTCACATAGAATACCATCGCACAGTGGTATCAGACCAACCACAATCAGCCAGCCCTCAAACCAAACCCTTTGACTTAGAAGAACGTGAAACTGCAATGGGAAAGTTGAAACCCGGAAAAGCAGCAGGGATTGATGGCATACTGGCAGAAATGATACAGCACCTGGGACCTAACGCAAGGACCTGGCTTGTGGGGATGCTGAACACATGCATAGCACAGAAAACCATCCCTTCTGTTTGGAAAAAGGCCGAAGTGGTTGCAATCCCTAAACCTGGCAAAGACCCATTATCCCCGAAGAGCTACCGACCCATTTCCCTCCTGCATCACCTACAAGCTCTATGAGAGGCACTAACATTTCTGAACAGACTATATTTACATCAATATGTCTGGGTCCCCACCTACTCACTCAGGGTTGACGTGTCACACCTGCAGTGATGGGAGGGGCACCAAAATGTGGTGTTTTGATTGGTTGATGGGGGCACTCCCTTAGTATAAAAGTGTATGTTTTGTGTACACATGACCTGATGAAGATCAAATAGATCGAAACGTTGTCAGTATTTCAATACAGAACGTTTTTTTTATACCTGTGAAGTGCGGGCTCCATCCAATACCTACACCAGTTGTGATGCAACAGAGTTTGCTGTGACCGTTGTGAATTATGGGTGGTGTGGTTTTTGCCAAGACGGTGGATTGGGGCTCATGCCTTCCTGCTGTTATTTGTCATGTTGGTGTTCTCTATATCTTTTCGTCCTGGGCATGACGTTAAACTGTTCCGTTCGAGAGTACCAGCGACCCTCGAATGTAAACAGCCACGAAAGGAAATTATGTGTGTGTGAGGTGTTCTCTATGGGTTGGGTTTCAGGTGGTTGTATTGTAGTAGCTTGACATTTCTTGGAGGGCACTTTCAAGGACAGACTCAATCTTCTGGAAGTCTGCTTGTTGGGTCGTAATGCAGAGGTTGTCGGCGTAGATGAAATGCTGGCATTAGGCATTGGGTAGTGGCTGGTCGTTTGTGTAGATATTGAAAAGGAGGGGGGCGAGCACGCTACCTTGTGGGAGGCCATTCTTTTGGGCTTTCCATTTACTCCTCTGGTCATTTAACTGGACATAGAAGCGCCTGTTGTTGAGGAGGCTTTTCCTGACCATTGTGCGGTGTTGGACAGTGTCGTAGGCAGCAGAGAGATCTCTGAATGCTGCTCCAGTTATTTGTTTCCCCTCAAACCCATCCTCAATGTGTTGGGTGAGGTTGAGCTCTGTCCAGCACAGGAGCGGCTGGGACGGAAACCAGCTTGGTCTTTAGTCAGCTTGGTATCTATGAGTGGCAACGAGGCGTTGGAGTAGCAGCTTCTCATATAGCCTTGTAGGTGATGCAGAGGGAAATGGGTCGGTAGCTCTTTGTGGATAATGGGTCTTTGCCAGGTTTAAGGATTGCAACCACTTTGGCCTTTTCCCAGACAGAAGGGATGGTTTTCTGTGCTATGCATGTGTTCAGCATCCCCACAAGCCAGGTCTTTGTGTTGGGTCCCAGGTGCTGTAACATTTCTGCCAGTAGGTCATCAATCTCTGCTGCTTTTCCGGGTTTCAACTTTCCCATTGCAGTTTCAAGTTCTTCTAGGTCGAAGGGTTTGGTTTGAGGGCTGGCTGATTGTGCTTGGTCTGATACCACTGTGCAATGGTATTCTCCTGTGGGTCGGTGGCGGTCTTGGTCACAACTGGTGGCCAACAGTTGTAACCAACACCGCCACCGACTCACATAGAATACCATCGCACAGTGGTAAGGCACTCCCTTAGTATAAAAGTGTATGTTTTGTGTACACATGACCTGATGAAGATCAAATAGATCGAAACGTTGTCAGTATTTCAATACAGAACGTTGTTTTTTTATACCTGTGATGTCCATCCAATACCTACACCAGTTGTGATGCAACAGAGTTTGCTGTGACTGTTGTGAATTATGGGTGGTGTGGTCTTTGCCAAGACGGTGGATTGTGGCTCATGCCTTCCTGCTGTTATTTGTCATGTTGGTGTTCTCTATATCTTTTCGTCCTGGGCATGACGTTAAACTGTTCCGTTCGAGAGGACCGGCGACCCTCGAATGTAAACAGCCACGAAAGGAAACTATGTGTGTGTGTGAGGTGTTCTCTATCATTTCATTCCAGACTTTCCTTCGTTCATTCCCAACTTCACTGTCTATCTCCTGTGTTCTCCATTCATCTTGAGCGATACACAGTCGTCTGATGTGCGGGGGGAGGTGCCGGCTAGCGCATAAAGGCACGGGACAGGTGTTGTCTTGACGCATCCCGTGTTGATGCGACAGGTGTCATTTAGGGCTGTGTCGACCAATTTGGTGTGACGTGATCGGCTCCAGCTTGAGCAGGCATACTCTGCTGTAGAGAAAGACAGGGCCATGGCAGTTGCACAGATTGTTTGTGGGTCTGCGCCCCTCTTGGAGTTCACTAGTTTTCACAGGATGTTATTGTGGGTGTTGACCGTGGCTTTTGTGTTCTCCAGGTGTTTTTTGAAGAAGAGTGTCCTGTCCAGTGTAACTCCAAGATACATGGGGTGGGTATGGTTGGAGAGTTTGTGACCATCCCAAGTGACGCTCAGTTCTTTTTTCGCGTCTCGGTTCCTCAGGTGGAAGCTTTATAGTTGGGTTTGTGTGTGTCTTTCTTTTTCTGTCTTTCTTTCTTAGGACGGAGATCAAGGTAGACGCCGTTGGAAGGCTCAACACAAGCCGATGCCCCTAGAGATCCATCCCAAAGCTTCCCTCAGGGAGCCCAGCAAGCCAGCTAGCCAGCAAGCCTGCCCAGTCAGCGAACGCAGCCAGTCAGCTCCGCCAGTCAGCCAGTGTAGAAAGTCAGGCTGCCAAGCCAGAGCATATCAGCCCTTGCAGTCAGCCATTGCAGCCATACCAGCCTTGCTCAGTCAGCTCAGCCAGGCCTCTCTCGAGGCCTGGCTCTCTGTCTGCCTGGCCCGGTCTGCCCCTCCCTGCCTTGCAGCAACAGAACCAGCCTTTCTGGCAAGCCAGCCAGCTCAGAATGCGAGCTGAGCAAGCCAGTGCAGCAACAAGCCCAGACTAGGTTACTGCAGCCTTACTGTGCAGCCACAGCCACTCAGCGGAGATCAGCAGGAGCTGGCCAGGCTCCAACCCTTGCAGCGCAGCCTTAGGCCGGATAGTCCCCCTGCCTGCACTTTGTTGCCTTCCTGGCCTGTCTGCCTGCCTAGGCGCCTCGGTCTTCCTGTCTGTCTGCCTTGGCCTGCCTGTCTGAAACTGGTTAAGACTAACTGCGTGCTTGCCAGCTGCGCTGGCTTGCTGAGCTCGTATTCTGAGCTGGCTGGCTTGCTAGCAAGGCTGGTTCTGTTGCTGCAAGGCAGGGCAGGGCAGACCGGGCCAGGCAGACAGAGAGCCAGGCCTCGAGAGAGGCCTGGCTGAGCTGACTGAGCAAGGCTGGTATGGCTGCAATGGCGGACTGCAAGGGCTGATATGCTCTGGCTTGTCAGCCTGACTTTCTACACTGGCTGACTGGCAGAGCTTGCTGGCTGCGTTGGCTGACTGGGCGGGCTTGCTGGCTAGCTGGCTTGCTGGGCTCCCTGAGGGAAGCTTTGGGATGGATCTCTAGGGGCATCGGCTTGTGTTGAGCCTTCCAACGGCGTCTACCTTGATCTTCATCCTAAGAAAGACAGACAGAAAAAGAAAGACACACACAAAGTCAACTATGCAGTTTCCACATGAGGAAGGCAGGCAGGAAGGCAGGCAGGCACGCAAGCAGGCACAAGCTGCCTGCGTGCTTGCTTCGCCATCCAGTTGCTGCTCCAGTTATTTGTTTTCCCTCAAACCCATCCTCAATGTGTTGGGTGAGGTTGAGCTCTGTCCAGCACAGGACGGGACGGAAACCAGCTTGGTCTTTAGTCAGCTTGGTGTCTATGAGTGGTATGAGGCGTTGGAGTAGCAGCCTCTCTTGTAGGTGATGCAGAGGAGGGAAATGGGTCGGTAGCTCTTTGAGGATGATGGGTCTTTGCCAGGTTTGGGGATTGCAACCACTTTGACCTTTCTCCAGACAGAAGGGATGGTTTTCTGTGCCATGCATGTGTTCAGCATCCCCACGAGCCAGGTCTTTGTGTTAGGTTCCAGGTGCTGTATAATTTCTGCCAGTATGTCATCAATCCCTGCTGCTTTTCCGGGTTTCGAGTTCTTCTAGGTCGAATGGTTTGGTTTGAGGGCTGGCTGATTGTGGTTGGTCTGATACCACTGTGCGATGGTATTCTCCTGTGGGTCGGCGGCGGTGTTGGTTACGACTGTTGGCCACCAGTTGTGATGCAACAGAGTTCGCTGTGACCGTTGTGAATTATGGGTGGCTCCCTGAGGTCCTTGATCGCCATTGGGTCCAACAGTGGTCATTGAAGCGTGCACACACACATGCACACATGCACCTACACACGCACAGGCGCACATGCGTATGCACACCTGGACCTTTAAATGAACAACAACACAAAAACTAAGGCACTGGTGTCGGACTTCTGGTTTACCGGAACGGGGTTCAACTCCCTGCAGTGCCCTGCTCAATGTGTTGTATTTCATTCATTGGTCCATGGTCTCAGGTCATTGAGCGGCGCGCTATAGTGCGCGATTCTTCATCATTGTTGAGGATTTTTTAAAGGTGAAAATCAAGGAAAAGCAAAAGGCTATAGTCCATGGTCACGGACCGCATACTGGTCAAGGTCATTTATACTGGTGAAGATCATTTACTAGTCTTATAAAGGTCATTTATACTGGTCAAGGTCATTTACTAGTCTCATGAAGGTCATGTATACTGGTCACAGTCATATACTGGTCACGGTCATTTCTACTGGTGAAGGTCATTTCTACTGGTGAAGGTCATTTGTACTTGTCAAGGTCATTTATACTGGTCAAGGTAATTTACTAGTCTTATTGAAGGTAATTTATACTGCTCAAGGTCATTGATATTGGTCAAGGTCATTAAGTGGCACGCTATAGTGCACGATTCTTCATCATTGTTGAGGATTTGAAAAAAGGTTAAATCGCAGAAAAGCGAAAGGCTAAAGTCCATGGTCACGGAGGGCATACTATATAGTATGTTGTTTTTCTTTTTTTGGTGGTGTGCGGGCTCCATCCAATAACTACACCAGTTGTGATGCAATAGAGTTTGCTGTGACCGTTGTGAATTATGGGTGGTGTGGTCTTTGCCAAGACGGTGGATTGTGGCCCATGCCTTCCTGCTGTTATTAGTGTGTTTGCCCGAATGGGCAACCAGACTCTAGTAATTGTAACACTTTATTATTAGTGTGGTTGCCCTGAGGGCAACCATACTATTGCTTTAGTGACCTTTTATTTTCCTTTTTATTATAGATAAACTTTATTTTGCCGCATTATACCTCCCACAGTTTTTGTCGCACACACTCGAGCCATATGTCAAAACGACGGGCTACATCGGGAATCGTGTGCGTGTATTGGGATAAGACATTTGTTGGATAGTTTAATTGATATGAATTAATTGGTGCATTAAATTTCCCCATAGACATGAATGGGAAAATGCAAAAACTCACTTTCAAGTATTTTTTCCTCTGAGACCATAAGGGCTATACTTACAAGACTTGGAGGAGAGATTCATAATAATTACTAAAATTAATTACCTTAGAAGTATATCGGTCGGCCTCATGGTGGCGCTATAACAGCCAACTTTACCTTTTGGGGTATAACTCTTGAACCGTAGGTCGTAAAATAAAAAATATTTTTCCCTGGATTCCTTGGGTCATGACACATCTCCCCATATAGGCCACGCCCATTTGCGTCTAGATAGATTTCCCGCCATTTAGAATTTTGTTCAAAACACACTTTTTGCTTTTTGCTTTTGACCAAATCTCACAAAAATCAGTACACATGATCTCGGGATTCTCATGATCTCCCATTAAAACAGCACAGACAGAATTTAGATCTTCTGTATCGTTCGGCCGTAATCGTCTTCCAAAGTTAGTGGGAGGGGCCTATTTTACAAAAAACGCCACAATTCACGCACGGAATGTCCGATCCATCCCAAATCTGAATCAGATGTCGAGGGTGGCTTAATCAACGCAGAGCCAAAAGCAATTCCATTTTCGACGGGTGCGATGTGGGCAACCACACTTTGCAATTTCCCAGAATTGCCTCTTTCTAGTTCTGTATGTTGTGCTTAAGGGCCATTATTTATTCTGCATTCAACAGTTTGTAGAATGGTACAGTTCAAACCAAAGTAGGCTACAGGTCAATACAGAAACTGCTAAGAGGATCATAAAACCAGAAAAAAGAACTATAGGCCCTATAGTTGTTTACATCATCAGGGCCCTCCATTTTCCATTTAAAGATGTACAAATATAGGCCTACACTTCTATGAAAATCAGAAGTCATCATATATAGGCTACAGTTAAAAAGAAAGGAAAAAAAAGAAAAGAAAAATAAAGTACAGTAGGCTATAACTTTTTTACAGGGGCCAATTTCGAATTGCAGCCGCCAGTATAAAAGATATCTTTGTTTGAGAGCAGTTTGAAGGAGATGACTCCATAACGGTCCAGTGGTTGAGAAGCACTGAACTAGAGGAATTAACAAAGATCAGTCGATCTGTTAAACCAGGATTAGCCTCGGTACCAGGCTTTCATTTTTGTTAAACCAGGATAGGAGTTTGAAAAGTAACATTTTTGAGTGAGCTGTGATTCAAACATGGCAAGATGCTGCCCTCCTGTGGACACATACAGCAACTGAAGTCCAAGCGACAAACTTTGATTGATTGAATTCTGTATTCCACAGTAGGCTATGCAGAATGGGTACATTTCAGGTTCCGTAGGTAGTATACAACAGGGGGGACCCTGTGCTAATGCTTAATCATGGGGTCGTCCACAGACTCCACAGTAACAGTTTTTGTATTGACTTGTGTTTTCGTTTGAAATATATTATATACCCATTCTGATTCTGCATTCTGTGAAATAAAGATCAATCAATCAATCAAAGTTTGGCGCTTGCACTTCAGTTGCTGTATTTGTCCACAGGAGCACCTCAAAGGCCCTTAAAACAAGGCTCCAGACCTCCCAAAACAAACTGGTCAGGCTCCTACTTGGCCTCACCCCCCGAACCCACCTCACCCCTGCCCACTTTGACAGGCTGGGATGGCTTAGGGTCGACGACAGAGTACAGCATCTTGCAATGGGTCTGGTCCACAAGATTCGATACACCACCAAGATACCCATGTAGGCCTACCTGTCTAAATACTTCCTTAATGTAAACGAAGTCCACACCCACAACACCAGAGGGAGTGCAACAAACCATGTACAACCCAGATTCGGCACAAACAAGGGACTAAATTATTTTCGCTCCTATGCCACCAAAATGTGGAACGCCCTACCAACAGTCATTAAGACATGTGAATCCCTTGACTCCTTCAAAACCGCTCTCAAAGGGCACCTACGGACGACTGCAATTCAAAACTGGCCCCTGTAAAATCTGAATCCCCCCCCCCGCCCCATTTCCCCTCACTGTATATGTATCTTTTCCCTTTTTGCTTCCTTTATGATGAATTCCTGTTCTGTTCTTTAGCTACATAGAAGTGTCTATTTGTATGTCTCTAAATGTTTTGATGAATTGAACAATGTGGACCCTGTTGTAAACAAGTGTAGGCCTAATGCTTAATTGGGTCGTCCACTCACAGTTAACAGTCTTTGTATTGAGTTTGTGCTTAAAATGTACTGTAAATTCTACAAACTGTTAATAAATATTTCAATCAATCAATCAATACATAGAAATGTCTATTTGTATGTCTCTAAATGTTTGTATGTCTCTAAATGTTTTGATGAATTGAACAATGTGGACCCTGTTGTAAACAAGTGTAATGCTTAATTGGGTCGTCCACTCACAGTTAACAGTCTTTGTATTGAGTTTGTGCTTAAAATGTACTGTAAATTCTGCAAACTGTTAATACATATTTCAATCAATCAAAAAAAGGGCAGCATCGTACGGAGCCAATTACATTGTATTTGTAGCCCATATTTATTCATTTCATCAATAGAGTTATAAAGGTATACTAAGGTAAGGTTATAAAGGACTTTCCCGTTTCTCCGTCGTCAGTGACAACCATGACAACAAAGTAGCGTCTCTACCACCACTTCCGCATTGTCCCTCGCACGTGACGCGGGTGAGAAAGCGTTTCCGCTTCCGGGTCAGCCTCCAGAGTCCAGACAGAGATAGAACAGAAGCTAACGGTGTTAGCATCGCAGAATCGAGAAAACCACAACGAATTAAAAAAACAACATTTAAATGAATCATTGACACTGCGGTGCTGATGAACATACAGCGTGTTTAATTATCAAGAGGTCTTAATTTAATTTAATTAACAACACCAAGCAACATGTCGGCCATTCAGAGGATGAAGGTAGCGAACGAGAGACACAGCAAGACTATTACTATGAGAGGCCATGTACAGAAGACTACGGTAATTATTGTTATAATTAATTCATATGAATTAAAACTAGCCTATCACTATGAGAGGCCCACTTTGACAGGCTGGGGGGGGGATGGCTTAGGGTTGACGACCGAGTACAGCATCTTTGCAACAATGGGTCTGGTCCACAAGATGTGGAACGCCCTACCAACAGTCATTAAGACATGCGAATGGCCTTGACTCCTTCAAAACCGCCCTCAAAGGGCACCTACGGACGGCTGCAATTCAAAACTGGCCCCCGTAAAATCTGAATCCCCCCCCACCCACCATGAATTCCTGTTCTGTTCTTTAGCTACATAGAAATGTCTATTTGTACGTCTCTAAATGTTTTGATGAATTGAACAATGTGGACCCTGTTGTAAACAAGTGTAATGCTTAATTGGGTCGTCCACTCACAGTTAACAGTCTTTGTATTGAGTTTGTGCTTGAAATGTACTGTAAATTCTGCAAACTGTTAATACATATTTCAATCAATCAATCAATCAAACCCCTTTCCCCCCTCACTGTATAATGTCTTTTTCCCCATTTTTACATCCTTTCTGATGATTTCCAGTTTTTTTGCTATATAGAAGTGTCTAAATGTTATGATGAATTGAAAACGGTGTGCCCTATTGTAAACAAGTGTAATGCTTTATTCCACTCACAGTTGACAGTTTTTGTATTGAGTTAATTGTGCTTGAAATGTACTGTAATTCTGCAAACTGTTAATACATACTTCAATCAATAAAAAAAAAAGTACAGAAGACTACGGTAATTATTATAATGATTTATATTATTTAAAACTATCACTATGAGAGCGAGGCCATGTACAGAAGACTACGGTAATTTATAATATTAATTATTATTACATTGTCGTACCTAGTTGGAGTCCTCATCTGTAGTTTCTTATTGGTAATAATAATAATTATTAGATCTACACGTGATTTTTGATGCTGTCAACTGAGGGGTGTGTGTGTGTGTGTGTGTGTGTGTGTGTGTGTGTGTGTGTGTGTGTGTGCGTGTGCATGTCAGCGTCCAGTAAGTGATGACAGGTCTCCCGTAGGACCCTGGCTGTTGGCGCTTTTCGTGTTCGTAGTGTGTGGATCAGGTAAGACACGCTGTCCGTCTGTCTGTCTGGGTCTGGTCCACAAGATTCGATACACCACCAAGATACCCATGTACCTGTCTAAATACTTCCTTAATGTAAACGAAGTCCACACCCACAACACCAGAGGGAGTGCAACAAACCATGTACAACCCAGATTCGGCACAAACAAGGGACTAAATTATTTTCGCTCCTATGCCACCAAAATGTGGAACGCCCTACCAACAGTCATTAAGACATGTGAATCCCTTGACTCCATCAAAACCGCTCTCAAAGGGCACCTACGGATGGCTGCAATTCAAAACTGGCCTCTGTAAAATCTGAATCCCCCCCCCGCCCCATTTCCCCTCACTGTATATGTAGCCAGATTCTTGCTCAAAATGTGAATCTCAGATTTTCCCCTTGAGAGTGTAAAATGAAACCCTCAATGAAAACATTTGACCCTCTCAAGAGTTACCAACTCTCCATCATTTAGCTGGGGACCACTGGTTCATGGACAACATAGAGTCTAGGTCCCATAATATTAAACGGCTGTAATGTTTACAAAGGATTGTACACAGCCAGGCATGACAGAATTGTTGACATTATTACCACCCACGATTGATTCCTCTGTTGTGTTTTACAAAGAAAATCCTGTGTGAAAACAGAAATTACTGTAACCCACATCATTTATTTGCAAATATAACGTACTTTTATTTTCGTTCACATTCGGCTCAAACATGTAGTTTGGAGTGTGTGGGGAAACATCTTTGTGCCCTTGATAATGTATTTTATAAATGTGGACTCAAGTGTGTGTGTGTGTGTGTGTGTGTGTGTGTGTGTGTGTGTGTGTGTGTGTGTGTGTGTGTGTGTCAGCTATCTTTCAGATCATCCAGAGTATCAGGCAGGGCTTGTGATGACATCACTTCCTCCTCTGTCGCCTCCAGCAACCAAGATACAGCGGGCGTGTGTGCACACACACACACACACACACACACACACACTCTCTTTTTCCTGTTTGAAACCTGAGCTCATTTTACAAACTGTGATGTCTGTCTGTCTGTCTGTCATTCATCTGTGAAGGGGGCTTGTCCACAGAAAGCACCTTCCCACAACGGAGTATGAGTCCGAGTCAAGTCCGGTAGCGCTATTGCCTTACAGCTAGAAGGTCCTGGGTTCGATTCCTGCCAGGGGCACTGTGGGCGTGTTCTCTCCTCCGCGTCATCAGTGTCCATAGCCTAGGTGGGGTTGGCACAAAAGGCCCTTTCTGTGTGGAGTTTGCATGTTCTCCCCATGTCACCTAGGGTAGAAAAACATGCAGTAATCCTGGTCTCTATATAGTGCCTCCCTCTGGCCAGTCGGGGAGCCTGATGGAGGAGAAAGGAACTGGGTGGAATTGCGTGTTCCTTCCACGCGCTACTGTACATCCAACCGGGGAAACTCCCCTGTCAGGTGATAAGGACCACCCCATGCATTGAAGGAAGCATGAGGTCAGTCCGTTGCTCTCCCCAGGTTGGCAGAGGGAGTGTATCGCCCAGGGTTACGCTAGACAATTGACACTGGGTGAAAGAAAAATGGCTTACAAATTCGTGGGTTAAAATAAATACAAAATACATTTGTGTGTCAGTTATTTGTGCCGTTCCGGACGTTAAATTATTGTATACACAGAAAACCGCTCCGGGCTGTTGGGAGAGTCTTGCTGTACGAACTATCGCTGTTACGAACAAACGCTGCTAGAGTAGGAACGTCTGGAGGTGCTCGAACACAGTTCAGAATGACTCAGTCTCTAGTTCAATTGAATCACCTCCTTCGCCAAGAATGTCGGATTAAGGAATCTTCATTGTTTCCTCTGTCTCTGCCTGTCAATCAATCATATTTTATATGTTTGTATGCGTACTGACATTGTCACAGGGTGGGGTGGGGGGGGGGGGGGGTTAAAGGACAAACCCTTTTCTTACCGTAGAAAAGAGAACCTCCATCGCTAGCACACAGTTTGCCTTTTTTACAAAACATTTTGGAGAGGATTCTGACATGGAAGACAGATGTTTACCAAATAAAACAATATGAATTGCCGCGCAATCAAAATAAGCGATTTACCAATTAACCCACGTTGCCGGAGC
Organism: Protomyctophum parallelum; assembly: GCF_964188405.1. Lineage (NCBI taxonomy): Eukaryota > Metazoa > Chordata > Actinopteri > Myctophiformes > Myctophidae > Protomyctophum > Protomyctophum parallelum. The sequence goes on from NC_139716.1 coordinate 43,146,443, forward strand.
TGTGTCTCGTTTCTTAGTTATAAATGAATAACTTTAGATTGCGGTAAGGAAAGGAATTCTCCTTTAATTTGAAAAAGGCTTTTTTTGTTTTGGTCTTAAATACTCCTCCTCTGTCCTTGTCTCCTATCTCCTCTCATATCTCCTTGTCTCCTCTTCCTCTCCATGCATTTTTTTCATGCATTCGTCCAGCTGTCTGTCTGTCTGTCTGTATTTACATTTATTTTGTATTGGTGTTTGATAACTATTATTATTACAGTGTTTTAACTATAATTATAAGTACAACAATTAAACATTTCTGGAATTAGTTTAGCATGAAATGGAATTAATTAATTAGGCTAGCACTCTGGATGGAAAACATTTTGTTGTATTCGCGAAGAGTTGAAATTACAAAGATTAATGAGTAAGGATGGAGCTCAAAACCCGATACCCGTTTATCAATAAGCTTTGGGCTTATCAAGTCTGTTATCGAGCATAGCGGCCCATGACGTCATGTTTAAACATTCAAGACGAGGTGAAAATAAATGTAATCACCCATGCTGGCACAAACAAACATGGCGCTCTAAAAGTGTCAACCAGTGCTGCCCGGTTAAGCAAAATTACACTTTTGACAGCACACACATTTCCAAAAGTAAAAAGGTAAAATGCCTTCCGTCTGTTAGAAAAGTACTGTAGGCTATTTGAAGGCCCTATAGGAAAAGAAAGTGGATCTGTTCAGAATGTATTGTCGTCTCCCGTCTTTTCACAAAATTATAGAAAATGCTCGATAGTGGGCTCGATAAGACTGATCGATAAGGTGCTCGTTATCAATAAAAAAAATAACAAGCTCCATCCCTAATGCGGAAATGAGTACATTATGAAGGTTGATACTCTTGTCATGGAAAACTAATTATGTACACAGAAGTACGTGCGTGTGTGTTACTGTATGTTGAGCTCACATTCGTCATTGATCGATTGGTCATCAATTAATTAACCAATATTCAGTATTTATTGATCTGTTTTTATTTTTATTTTATTGGATGACGTTTCTTCACTTTGGTTGTGCTGAGTTCGTGCACTGTTACAGAGCGATGTGTCGACATGTTGATATTTCAATTTAATATTGTGATGTGAAACTATAGATACAATCTGCGGTTGAAATATTACGATATTACATATTATTTTGTAACATTAATATCACATTAATATGTTTGCAGGCAGAAACCTCATCGTCATATTGAAACTTTTCTTTCATAAATGAATGCCCTATTTTATCATTCAAGAGTGTCGCTCAAAAGTAGTGAAAATAGCCGATCTACAAGCTCACAAAACATCGCAATGCTGTGTGTTGTGAGTTTGTAGATCGGCTATTTTCACTATCCACTGATATTACTTAATATTCTATTATTTATTGAATGTCATATTATTATACTCTTATTAGATCTGTTTTTATTACATTTGCATATTAATGTTACAACATTATTTAATATCGTAATGGGACAAAAACCTAAAGAATTGCAGCTAAAATTGTGTGAGCTTCTAGATCAACAATTTTTCATTTTATTTTTCCAGATTATTTGGCAACATTACAAATGAAATGAATTTAGTTTGTTACCAAATTGGGTCATCTTAAAATCGTCTCATATAAGAATTGTGGTCCAAAAAACTTGGTGATATTGTCCACGAGGTGTCTGTATCGTTTACAGCAGGCAGTCAAGTCATATTTGATAGTCTATTTCTAGCGAAAATGTAACAAATTTGCGTTTTCTCACAGTCACAGTCGATTCTTCATATCCATATGAGTTAAATGGCCGGGATGATTGGTTTCTTTTTCAAACACAGTTCTTATATGAGGCGAGATGTTGTATTGATGTTGGTACCATAAAAGTCCTTGCACACAGAGCGCGTTTTTCGGATTTTTCTCCATGGGTTTTCCGAAAACCGCGTCCAGTGTGCAACCACCTTTAGGATAGATAACAGGCAAACGATCAAAATAACAATGCAATTGTGTAGACTTCATGTAAATTAAGTAATTCAGATGTTAAACAATAATCTGACTCTTGAGAGTGTAAACTATTTAATTTGACACTCAAGAGTTAAAGATCTATTATAAGGGTCCCCTTATAATAGATCCCCCCCCCTAAGGACCACTGGTTGAGAACCACTGGTTCATGGGCAGCATCAGACCATAGATTATAGGTGAGGTCCCATAATAGTAAACGGCTGTAATGTTTACAGCTGTACACAGCCAGGGATGACAGAATTGTTGACATTATTGCATCTATAATAATCTATATGGTAACCTGACCAGATGGGGGTGCTAGTGCGCTACATAACGTTTTCGCCTCGCCCTGCTGTTCACGTGTTCTCATCATGGTTCTCACCTTATACTCTAGGTTCACAACTTCACATGTGTTTATTGTACTGTAACTCGCTGTAACAGCGGCCTCCGGAGGCAGACGGAGGTACCGCAGGCTGACATACAGATTGTTTTCCATGCTGGACAAAAAAAAAGAACAAAAAAAAAGGAAATCTTTTATACAAAAATAAAACACGATATTTTTCTCTAAAACAGTTTGGTGTGTGACTTCCCTTCATAAGCATAAGTGACTAATGTAATTAATGTATCTCTATATGCATTTATTTACCGTATTTGATAAATATAGGCTACAATCAAAACATTTGACTGTTAATTTAAAGATCTGCGTAGGCTAGATGTACTCTGTGCCTGGCCGATTTTGATTTTACCCACCATTATAATGTTTTTATTTTGATCATAACACACAATTACTGAATGTGTAGTCTCCAAGGTTTTCTTCAGAATATTATGACACTTCATCAGAATCAGAATATCTTTATTGTCATTGTTTGCAAGACAAATTGATTGTCAATCCAGCTCAGTGCATTCAAAAGAAGACGTAAAAATACTCTAGAAACCATACATTAAAAACATATTGCACAGTAAGTCCATACAGTGTCAGAGTTTAGAGTTAATAGAGCGGTGCTCGTTGGGCACTGGCCTACTTGAACGATGCAAGTTTGAAATGCATGCCCCACCCAGTTATCATGTCTGTGTCGTTTTATGCCCACATATGGAGTTCTTTGTATGGAGTCTATGCAGATCATGTCAGAACAACCATTGTCATGTCAACAGCCCAGCTCCATAATGGAGATATAGGGGTGGTAAGGTGACGGTCCAGAGCCTGGGCAGATAGAAGCTTTGGTGCTGGTTCTGGACAACCAGAATCACAGACGTATATATATATACACACACGTACGTATGTACACAGTACACACAGAGACTTGGTGCATTTATAGATAGATGACAAATTAGGGAATCCGTGATTCTGACTCCATTCCAAGCATTAGTGTTGCACGAAAAACACTCCTTGGGCTAAAAACAGCCATAGCCCTCATCAGAAAGGTGATGAGGTCAGCACATTGGGCACATTTGGGCAAGGATAGGGACCCATAGGGCCACACAAAAATACCTTGAAGAGTCTGAAGACCCTAACAGGAGCCCTCGTGAGGTATCTTCGACTATGCATGCACCTCTTGGTACCACAGCACCTCAAAGGCCCTTAAAACAAGGCTCCAGACTCCCAAAAAGTAAAACAAGCTGGTCAGGCTACTACTTTGCCTCACTCCCAGAACCCATCTCGTCACCCCTGCCCATTTTGATAGGCTGGAATGGTTTATGGTTGATTCGCTACACCACTAAGATACGGTTACCCAAAGTAGGCTACCTAAAAATATTTCCTTAATGTCAACGAAGTCCACACTCACAACACCGAAGGGAGTTCAAACCACGTCCAACCCAGATTCGGCTCAAACAAGGGATTAAATGAATTTCGCTTCTATATGCCACTAAAATGTGGAACGCCCGCGGCCCTACCAACAGCTAAAGAAATGTGAATACCTTGACTCCTTTAAAACCCATTAACCCATCATACCGGGCACCCATTTTGGTGTTGGCATCATGTTATGCTTTAGCTATTGAAAAATAGCAGATCTACAAGCTCATATCGCGCCACCGAGTGGCGCGATACGAGCTTGTAGGTCTGCTATTTTTTGAAAGATCAAAGAACATTTTTAGAATCTGATCTCAGGTCAGAATGGGTTAATCAGACCAGTGTGTGTCCAGTGGAAACCTCGTATGAATCTGATCTCAGGTCAGAATGGGTTAAAACAATCCCATACTGTACATGTTTTTCCCTTCTTTCTTTCTTTCTGATTATTTCCTTTTTTCATGTAAGTGTATATTTGTACGTCTTTATATCTTATGATGATGGATTGAAAATTACCCTGATGTAGACAAAGTGCAGTACCTTTCGGTCTCGTCCTCAAAGAAGTTACAGTTTTTGTATAGCTTTCATTTGAAATGTACCCATTCTAAAAAATGCAATCAATCAATCAATCAATCAATCTCTCTCTCCCTCTCTCTCCCTCCTCCTCTCCCCCCCTCTCTCTCACTGACAGCAGTGACGTCATAAAGCAGGACAACATGGCGGACGTGGAGAAGGCTTTGGAAGGTAAATGATGCCTTAAAACAAACATTGATTTAAACGCACGCACGCAAACGCACTCACGCAAACACACACACACACGCGCGCGCACGCGCGCGCACACACACACACACACACACACACACACACACACACACACACACACACAGTTATCAGTGTTAGCATTAGCATCATGTAAATAAACATGCATGTATTATGTCAGAATAAATAATTCATAACGTGACGTCATGGTGTCTTTACGTCGCGTGTGACATGTGTGACGTCGCGTACTTAATTAACAAATAATACATTAATGAACGAACTGTCTTTTGTTTGTGATCAAAAGTAAATGGAGTTAGCATGTTAGCATTGTTGTTGTAGTGCTACAGCGGGGAGCTCGAGCTCCATGTAGCCGGGCTGAGCTGTCCTAAGGCCGGCCTGGATTTTCCAGGACACTCCCCGGTCTATCTGTGGAGCTGTAGCCGGGCTGAGGAGTCCTGAGACCGGCCTGGATCCTCCAGGACACTCCCCTGTCTGTCTGTCTGTCTTATGATCTGTCTATTAGCTCCGTTTGGGATCTCGCAGCGTAGATGGAGGTTCCAGATGAGATAACGTAGGATATAATTGGTTTCATTTTTATGCTCTCAAGAGTTACATTATTGTTAGACACATTACTTAATTCATTTACAAGAAGTCTAGATACAATTTGAGAATGTAGAAGAAGAATTATTATTTTGATCAACGTTTGCCTGCCTTTCCTCTGGTACAGTAAGCAGCATCAATACAGCATGGGAAAACAATATATTATTTAGTTTGGTTGGGGAAGCTATAAATGTCATCAAATGGTGGCCTTGATATGAAAAGGGTTGAAAACCACTGCTTTATATTAATAATACAACTTAATAAAAGAGCTTTTCTCAGAGCTGTTGATCGTTGACATAGACTTCAGATTCACTTGGAAGTAGAGCCTGGGTATCTCTTCTGCTGTGGTTGCCGAGCAACCATCTCTCTCCTCTCCTCTCCTCTCCCTTCAACTCTCCTCTCTCTTCTCCGCTCTCCTCTCTCCTCTCCTCTCATGTGGTTGCTAGGTAACAGAGGTCTATTGAAGAACAGTGTAGTGCACTTGGTGTGCGTGAGTGTGTGCGTGCGTTCGTGTGTGTAGGCACTAGGCAGTCGATCTAATTTGGAGGATTAGGTGCTTTCTGTACCCATGATTTTCTTTCTCCGGTGTTCTGTTGGTATTATGACAGACTGAAGTGACCAGTGTTCTGTTGGTAATATGACAGACTGAAGTGACCAGTGTTCTGTTGGTAATATGACAGACTGAAGTGACCAGTGTTCTGTTGGTATTATGACAGACTGAAGTGACCAGTGTTCTGTTGGTATTATGACAGACTGAAGTGACCAGTGTTCTGTTGGTAAGATGACAGACTGAAGTGACCAGTGTTCTGTTGGTATTATGACAGACTGAAGTGACCAGTGTTCTGTTGGTAATATGACAGACTGAAGTGACCAGTGTTCTGTTGGTAATATGACAGACTGAAGTGACCAGTGTTCTGTTGGTAATATGACAGACTTCTGGTTCACACTTGGCCAATAGAAGCCTATGTAGACTGACCCCATGAAGTGAGCCGAGTTATCGTAATTCTCTCATCTATACGACTCTGGTGCCATCTAGTGAGGTCCCGCCGGTATGATGTAATGATGATGTCATCACTTCCTGTCCTACCTACAGGGTCTGCAAGCCTGTTGCTTTGACCGGTCGCTATGACGACGACCATGAGCAACAACAAGATGGTTTCCATGGAGACAGGTAAACCCCGCCACCGACCCCCTCCATCTGAAAATATTCTGTTACAGGGACTCCAATAAGATATATGTTATCTATCACATAAAATGATATCTGTCTGTCTCTGCGACTGTGTGTGTTTGTCTCTGCGACTGTGTGTGTTTGTCTCTGTGACTGTGTGTGTGTCTGTCTCTGCGACTGTGTGTGTCTGTGACTGTGACTGTGTGTGTCTGTCTCTGTGACTGTGTGTGTCTGTCTCTGTGACTGTGTGTGTCTGTCTCTGTGACTGTGTGTGTTTGTCTCTGTGACTGTGTGTGTCTGTCTCTGTGACTGTGTGTGTCTGTCTCTGCGACTGTGTGTGTCTGTGACTGTGTGTGTGTTTGTCTCTGTGACTGTGTGTGTCTGTCTCTGTGACTGTGTGTGTCTGTCTCTGTGACTGTGTGTGTCTGTCTCTGTGACTGTGTGTGTTTGTCTCTGTGACTGTGTGTGTTTGTCTCTGTGACTGTGTGTGTTTGTCTCTGTGACTGTGTGTGTCTGTCTCTGTGACTGTGTGTGTCTGTCTCTGTGACTGTGTGTGTTTGTCTCTGTGACTGTGTGTGTTTGTCTCTGTGACTGTGTGTGTCTGTCTCTGTGACTGTGTGTGTGTGTTTGTCTCTGTGACTGTGTGTGTCTGTCTCTGTGACTGTGTGTGTGTCTGTCTCTGCGACTGTGTGTGTCTGTCTCTGTGACTGTGTGTGTGTCTGTCTCTGTGACTGTGTGTGTCTGTCTCTGTGACTGTGTGTGTTTGTCTCTGTGACTGTGTGTGTCTGTCTCTGTGACTGTGTGTGTGTCTGTCTCTGTGACTGTGTGTGTCTGTCTCTGTGACTGTGTGTGTCTGTCTCTGTGACTGTGTGTGTCTGTCTCTGTGACTGTGTGTGTCTGTCTCTGTGACTGTGTGTGTCTGTCTCTGTGACTGTGTGTGTCTGTCTCTGTGACTGTGTGTGTCTGTCTCTGCGACTGTGTGTGTCTGTCTCTGTGACTGTGTGTGTCTGTCTCTGTGACTGTGTGTGTCTGTCTCTGTGACTGTGTGTGTCTGTCTCTGTGTCTGTGTGTGTCTGTCTCTGTGACTGTGTGTGTGTTTGTCTCTGTGACTGTGTGTGTTTGTCTCTGTGACTGTGTGTGTGTCTGTCTCTGTGACTGTGTGTGTCTGTCTCTGTGACTGTGTGTGTCTGTCTCTGTGACTGTGTGTGTCTGTCTCTGTGACTGTGTGTGTCTGTCTCTGTGACTGTGTGTGTCTGTCTCTGTGACTGTGTGTGTCTGTCTCTGTGACTGTGTGTGTCTGTCTCTGTGACTGTGTGTGTCTGTCTCTGTGACTGTGTGTGTCTGTCTCTGTGACTGTGTGTGTGTTTGTCTCTGTGACTGTGTGTGTCTGTCTCTGTGACTGTGTGTGTCTGTCTCTGTGACTGTGTGTGTTTGTCTCTGCGACTGTGTGTGTGTTTGTCTCTGTGACTGTGTGTGTCTGTCTCTGTGACTGTGTGTGTCTGTCTCTGTGACTGTGTGTGTCTGTCTCTGTGACTGTGTGTGTCTGTCTCTGTGACTGTGTGTGTCTGTGACTGTGTGTGTTTGTCTCTGCGACTGTGTGTGTCTGTGACTGTGTGTGTTTGTCTCTGCGACTGTGTGGTTCTGTGACTGTGTGTGTTTGTCTCTGTGACTGTGTGTGTCTGTGACTGTGTGTGTTTGTCTCTGTGACTGTGTGTGTTTGTCTCTGTGACTGTGTGTGTCTGTCTCTGTGACTGTGTGTGTGTGTCTCTGTGACTGTGTGTGTCTGTCTCTGTGACTGTGTGTGTCTGTCTCTGTGACTGTGTGTGTCTGTCTCTGTGACTGTGTGTGTTTGTCTCTGTGACTGTGTGTGTCTGTCTCTGTGACTGTGTGTGTCTGTCTCTGTGACTGTGTGTGTCTGTCTCTGTGACTGTGTGTGTCTGTCTCTGTGACTGTGTGTGTGTGTCTCTGTGACTGTGTGTGTCTGTCTCTGTGACTGTGTGTGTCTGTCTCTGTGACTGTGTGTGTCTGTCTCTGTGACTGTGTGTGTTTGTCTCTGTGACTGTGTGTGTCTGTGACTGTGTGTGTCTGTCTCTGTGACTGTGTGTGTCTGTCTCTGTGACTGTGTGTGTCTGTCTCTGTGACTGTGTGTGTCTGTCTCTGTGACTGTGTGTGTCTGTCTCTGTGACTGTGTGTGTCTGTCTCTGTGACTGTGTGTGTGTGTGTCTCTGTGACTGTGTGTGTCTGTCTCTGCGACTGTGTGTGTTTGTCTCTGTGACTGTGTGTGTTTGTCTCTGTGACTGTGTGTGTTTGTCTCTGCGACTGTGTGTGTCTGTGACTGTGTGTGTTTGTCTCTGTGACTGTGTGTGTCTGTCTCTGTGACTGTGTGTGTCTGTCTCTGTGTCTGTGTGTGTCTGTCTCTGTGACTGTGTGTGTCTGTCTCTGTGACTGTGTGTGTCTGTCTCTGTGACTGTGTGTGTCTGTCTCTGTGACTGTGTGTGTCTGTCTCTGTGACTGTGTGTGTTTGTCTCTGCAACTGTGTGTGTCTGTCTCTGTGACTGTGTGTGTCTGTCTCTGTGACTGTGTGTGTCTGTCTCTGTGACTGTGTGTGTTTGTCTCTGTGACTGTGTGTGTTTGTCTCTGCGACTGTGTGTGTCTGTCTCTGTGTGTGTGTGTGTGTGTGTGTGTGTGTGCGTGCGTGTGTGCGTGCGTGCGTGTGTGGTCGGTCCCCTAGACAACCTCAGGATGAAGGTGTTTGTTCCTAACAAGCTGTTGGAGCGTCTACCTCGCTGTGCGTCGCTGCCCAAAGAACGTCTGCGCTGGAACACTAACGAGGTACCACGCCCCCTTTGTAAATCTCTTAACGAAGTACCACGCCCCTTTTCAAATCACCAACCAGGTACACATACACACCCCCCTTTTCAAATACTAACGACGCCCCTTTTCAAAATAGCAGATCCACAAGCTTGCAACATGTCACGTCGCCAGGCGCTGTGAGCTTGAAAATCAATCTGCTATTTCCACTATGAAAATGATATACAGGTCCTTCTCAAAAATTTCTTCCATAATATTATTCCTTTCATATATTCTCGATTCATTGTGCATAAAGTGAAGTATTATTTTGTTATAGTCTTGATGATTATCGCATACAGCTCATGGAAATCTAAAAAATCTATCTGATTGCAACCTAATGTGTACCGGACGTGACAAAAGAAAAACTGATCTAAAAGCTCACAACGTGCTGCAGCGTGATCCTATGCCCTTGGATAGGTGATGTAGCGAAACATTTGGCATAATGTTTGGAATGGAATTAGCATTATATTACATACAGTATATGCTTTGTTGTTGCTGCACTGCCTGTCTTTGGGTATTGTTGCACATAGGATTAAATAACTGCATTACTTAACCCATTCTGACCTGAGATCAGATTCATACGAGGTTTCCGCTGGACACACACTGGTCTGATGAACCCATTCTGACCTGAGATCAGATTCTAAAAATGCAGTCGCTCTTTGATTTTTCAAAAATAGCAGACCTACAAGCTCGTATCGCGCCACTCGGTGGCGCGATATGAGCTTGTAGATCTGCTATTTTTAAATAGCTAAAGCATAACATGATGCTGACACCAAAATGGGTGCCCGTTCAGAATGGGTTAATTTACAAGAAGTCTATACAATAGAGAATGTAAAATAATTGTTTTTTTCAACGTTTGCCTGATATCTCTCCTAATGGTTATGATACCAACATCAAAGTACAGCATGGAAATCTTCATCCAACGACAACACAATTCTTTAGTTTTGGGTCTGCAAGTATAAATCTCGTCAAGTAGTGGTCTGTTGGCTCAAAAGCCAAATAAATAATTGGCCTTGATATGAAAAAGTTTGAAAACCACCTTTATATATATAGGCCTGGGAATTGGGTTAAATATTCTGGAGAATTCATTGGTAAAAATGTGTGGAAATGGGAACCCTTCATGGATAATATTTTGTTTTCTCTGTGCAGGAAATAGCTTCCTATCTGATTTCATTTGACAACCATGAAGAGTGGCTCTCCTGTTCTCTCAAAACGAGGTAAGCAGAGACTAAAATGTTGAGGTACCTTCTGGGAGTAACAAGGATGGATAGGATCAGGAAGGAGAGGGACAGCGCATATCAGATGTTTTGGAGATAAAGCCAGAGAGGCCAGACTGAGATGGTTTGGACACGTACAGTACAGAGGAGGGATAGTGAATATATCGGTAGAAGGATGTTGAGATTGGAACTGCCAGGCAGGAGGCCTAGCGGAAGACTTTTAAGACGACTTATGGATGTAGTGAATGAGGAGGAGACAGAGGACAGGATGAGATGGAGGCAGATGGCACGGTGGCACAGTTGGTAGTGCTGTCGCCTCACAGCTAGAAGGTCCTGGGTTCGATTCCCGCTCGGGGCGCTGTGAGTGCTGGCGGCGTGTTTCCTCCTCCGCGTCATCAGTGCCCATACCCGAAGGCGGGGTTGGCGAAAGGGCCTTTCTGTGTGGAGTTTGCATGTTCTCCCCGTGTCCCCTAGGGTAGGTACCCTCACAAAAAACATGCAGTAATCCTGGTCTCTAAACTGCCTCCCCCTGGCCAGCCGGGGCGCCTGATGGAGGGGAAAGGAACTGGTTGGAATAACGTGTTCCTTCCACGCGCTACGTCCAACCGGGGAAA
>NC_139716.1:43162170-43187170 GCF_964188405.1 Protomyctophum parallelum
TGTCTGTGCACGTCAGGTACACACACACACACACACACACACACACACACACACACACACACACACACACACACACACACACACACACACACACACACACACACACAAACACACACTTCTTCACTGCTGGGTGTTTTTTTAGGATCAGATGAATGATGTGCTGTTTAACTGTTTTTTTAGGATCAGATGAATGATGTGCTGTTTAACTTAAACTTACAGTAACTGCAATGTTTTTGGCTGTTTAGGATCAGTGCAACGTTGAGCTTATACAATGCACATTGCATGCGTAGCGTTAGCGTAGCATAGTGCAAGGCGAGCCATCCGCCACTGCCTGCCAGGCTGATTTGAATGTAAAACACTGTCATTCAGAGAAAAACATCTATAAGGATCCGCGGCAACAGCATTGCTTTCTGGCCGCCATCTTGCACCGAAAGGGAAATTCTTGGCCGAATACCAAATATCCCATTTTGACCTGAGATCAGATTCATACGAGGTTTCCGCCGGACACACACTGGTCTGATGAACCCATTCTGACCTGAGATCAGATTCTAAAAATGTCAGTCGCTCTTCGATTTTTCAAAAATAGCAGACCTACAAGCTCGTATCGCGCCACTCGGTGGCGCGATATGAGCTTGTAGATCTGCTATTTTTAAATAGCTAAAGCATAACATGATGCCAACACCAAAATGGGTGCCCGGTCAGAATGGGATATAGGAAACAGTTGGCCGAAAACCGAATATCCGAATATGATTAATATTATATATCTTTTTTCCTACCATTGCTGTCATGGCCGTACCTTTAAAGCTACCTGATTTATGGCAAAATAAATGGTTATGGCAAAACCTAACTTAAATAATAATCACTATTATGGGTCCATAAAACATTTATTCAGCTCTTTTGAATGCATTAATTGCATACACTATTCGTTGATATATCTTCTGCCTATTCGGGCCGAAACCGAATAGGCCAAAAACACGCTGTTTATCTTCTATATGTATGTTTATGTGTGTGTGTGTGTGCATGTGTGGATGCATGTTTATTTGTGTGCGTGCATGTGTGTGTATGTGTGCGTGCACAGTGTCGTCAGGAGCTCACAGGTGTAACAGCACCAAGCATCGCATCATCTCCCCCAAACTGCCGCCCTGCTCCCCCCCCGAGCCCCGAGATAGCCCCGAGACAGCCCTGCCCACTACGTGAGTACACACACACTCATGCATGCACACACACACACTCACGCTGCACGCACGTGCGCGCGCACACGCACACGCACATTCCTGAGACAATCTTTTGATGACCGGTGGAGTCAAAGTGACAGCAGGCGTTTTGTTTTCAAAGGAGACAAAAAACGCCATGGGCGAGACTAGCCCTGGAACATGACTGCCATGATGATTATCATGACAGTCATGCAGAAACTTTGCCCTGTTTTTTGCGCTCGCTGCATTTACAAGATTTACGTATATATAAACATTCAGATTTCAAATATAAAGTACTCACAAAGTGTCCCACGGGTGTTAGTTAGTAGCAGCGCCAGCGATTAGAATTGCTGCGTCCCGCGTTGTTAAATAAAAAGCATTTTTGTCCGAGCTCCCCGGCTACTTTTTTCAAACGGGGTTCGTTTGGGAAATCCACAGTTGCACACCGGGAGCGCACTCGCCTATTAGTCTGTATTGGCAGGGCGGTCAGCGTACCTATATCGAACACACCGAGTGCCACCCTCCTCCCGACCGATAGGGGCGCGTAGTTGAAAGCCAATGGCAAAATAACAGCTCGGATAAAAATGCTTTTTATTAAACAACGCGGGATGCAGAAATTCTAATCGCTGGCGCTGCTACTAACTAACACCCGTGGGACACTTTGTGAGTACTTTATATTTGAAATGCGAATGTTTATATATTTTAATTCTTTGTAAATGTAGCGTTCGCAAAAACCAGGGTGAAGTTGCGTCATGACTCTCGTATGAATACGAGAGTCATGAATCATGCCATGGGCGAGACATGCATGAGAACTGCAATACTGTACGTTGTATTTTGGCTAAACAATAAGAGTGCAGAGGGGCGGGGGGGAGACAGTCCGCCCAGAAATGCCCAGAAATGCACACACTGTAGGTCTCAGTGTTTCAGGTTAGAATTAGGCTATCCTCTAGACTATAGACTAGAGAGTTAGGCTTATATAGGGTTAGGGTTAGTGTGCTCTAGAGATGAGGATTACAATGTGCCGGCGAAAACAGGTAGAGCTCGGGTGAGTAGGATACGGGTGAAGAGTTTACCGGGGAGATGGAGAGGAGGAGTGTGATGCCTCTGTGGTTGCTGCAGGTCAGCTGATCTCCCTTTCGCTTCCAGAAGGGTAAATGGTAAATGGTGCATTTATATAGCGCCTTTATCCAAGGCGCTTTACGTAGATTCACATGCATTACATTCACCCATTCAAGGGAAGTATAATGCCAGTCATCAGGCGTTCCTGGTTACAATGATAGTTAGAAAAAGAGCGCCATCTATACAAAAAAACCCTTTGGCAGTGAGTGACGTGTTTCTCCTCCTTCAGCACCTCCTCCTCCACCAACGGTTTCTACGGCGACCGCCCACCGGGGGGCGTGGCCGCGCTGATCGTCATGACGACTGCTCCCCCGGCCCCCCCTCCCCCCTCCTCCTCCTCCTCCTCTAAGACCCCGCCCCTCCCTTCCATCATGCCCCTCCCCTTGCTCCTCCCCTCCCCAGTCCTCCTCTCCTCTCCCCCCCCTGCCCCTGCTCCTACACCCACCCCCACAGCGGCGGTGACCTTCGACCCGGACTCCTTCCTCAACTCGCCCAAACAGGTCAGTACAAGTAAGACGCGCAAACGCGGGAAGCGAACGCAGCTCGTGTGTGTGTGGTTGTGTGTGTGTGTGTGTGTGTTACAGCTGCGCCCTGTGTGTGTGTGTGTGTGTGTGTGTGTGTGTGTGTGTGTGTGTGTGTGTGTGTGTGTGTGTGTGTGTGTGTGCTACAGCTGCGCCCTCTGGTGGCGGGCGGGTGGTGCAACAGCGGGACAGACACACACATACACAGACATTCAGCCCTTGCTGTCATAGTAAGTGGCTCACTGCGTTCGCAACAACCACAGCTGAACCGCTGGTGCATAACCTCTATATTATCAACAGTGCCCCCCCAGTGTACCTCTTTTTCAGAAGCGTAGCGAAGTCCATTCCCATCTAGGCAAGCGTTGCCTTGCCTCGGTACCAGGCTTTCATTTTTGTTGGTGCAAAAATGTAAAGCCTGGAGGAACGCATTGGCCGCTCTGGTCTAAAAGTGGGAGTCAACCCTTCCGGGCGGGCGTCGCTCCAAATTATGTGACGTAGCGCTGCACTAGGGGGGAGAGGAGGAGGGGCCGGGGGTGACGGACAGATCGATGAGATCCAATCAGGGCGTGCGCAAATCTGAGCCGCAACCCGCCCCTCTAGACCAGAAACCTAACACGTTAGCTCAGGCTAAGCGTTGCCAGACCTTTGCCTCTCGCAATTTTCAAATGCTGCCGTCATTCAGTCTGGAGCGACGGAAGCTCTATCATGAGAGAGCGATGAAGCCTCCTCCCCACTTCCGTTTAGTCTTTACAGTCACGCAGATCAGCGTAGAGTCGCTGCTTCTTCGCCTGGAGAGGAGCCAGCTTAGGTGGTTCAGGCATCTGGTTAGGATGCCACTCGAGCGTCTCCACAGGGAGCTCCTCGATGCACGTCCCACTGGGAAGAGACCCCCGGGGCGGACCAAGGAGCAGATGGAGAGATACATCTCCACACTGGCCCCAAGGAGGAAGTTACTAATATTGCTCTGGACAGGGAAGTCTGGAGCTCTCTGGTGCAGCTGTTGGACCAACCAAGGCCCATTATTTATTTGGCATTTGAGCCACGGACCACCATTGGATGACATTTGGCCTCTCAGACCCAAAACGTTGAATATTTTCTTGTCGTTGGATAAGGTTTTGTCCATGTGTATTGATGTTGGTACAATAAGGAGAGATAACATTTTACGCTCTCAAGAGTTACAGATCTATAAGGGTTACCAACTCTCCATCATTTAGCTGGGGACCACCTGGAATCCCCTCAAGGACCACTGGTGGTCCCCAGACCACTGGTTGAAAACCACTGCTTTATTGTGTATCCTTGATGCTTCCTAAATTAGAATGAACATGATGTAACTTGTTTCTTTCTTACTTATCAGACATCTAACAAAATCTAATCAAATCAACAGGGCCAGACGTATGGCTTAGGGCCTCCGCTAAGCCCCACCCCTTCCTCCTCCTCCCCCTCCTCTTCTAACCCCTCCCCTCTTCCGCCGGCCCCTCCCACCGGCTCGCCCTCCCCTCCTCGGCCACTCCCCCTCTCGCTCTCTCCTCCCTCCTCCTCTCTATCTCTCTCACCCCCCTCCTCTCTCTCCTCTCTCTCCTCATCTCTCTCCGAAACCCCACCCGCTGCCTCCCTCTCTCTCTCTCTAAGCCCCTCCCTCCCTCCTCCACCTCCAATCATGTCATTCTGCGTGGAGCTGGGACCGCCTCCGGGACCTCTAGCTCCTCCCCCTCTGGTGGAGGAGAGAAGCAAGCAGGCCCGACTCCAGGTGAGTCTTTTCTGTTTTTTTTTTAACCCATTCTGACCGGGCACCCATTTTGGTGTTGGCATCATGTTATGCTTTAGCTATTGAAATATAGCAGATCTACAAGCTCATATCGCGCCACCGAGTGGCGCGCTACGAGCTTGTAGGTCTGCTATTTTTGAAAAATCGAAGAACGACTGACATTTTCTAGAATCTGATCTCAGGGTCAGAATGGGTCAATCAGACCAGTGTGTGTCCAGTGGAAACCTCGTATGAATCTGATCTCAGGTCAGAATGGGTTTAATGCCACGATATTAGGATAGAATCACAAAGTTCAGAATAGATTTTTGTTTATGTATTTTTTGTATTTGTTTTTGGTTTTTTCATGTCAAATAGACTGACTGATGTTATCTGGCTGCATTGAAGTGTATGATTGAACTTTTCATGGCTTGTATTGTTTAGATTTATTTTTTAATGTTCTAGTATAATAAAAGAAAAGTAACCTGGGTAACAATAATTGCAATACATTTAAGAATCCCAATATAAATTGATACGGCGCCCTAGGTATCAAACTATGATGACAACACGTGAGCTTGTAGAAATAAGAGCGTATCAGATGCGCTCTTTACAGGTCTGTTTTATCATCTATAACCCATTCTGACCTGAGATCAGATTCACACGAGGTTTCCACTGGACACACACTGGTCTGATTAACCCATTCTGACCTGAGATCAGATTCTAAAAATGTCAGTCGTTCTTCGATTTTTCAAAAAATAGCAGACCTACAAGCTCGTATCGCGCCACTCGGTGGCGCGATATGAGCTTGTAGATCTGCTATTTTTAAATAGCTAAAGCATAACATGATGCTGACACCAAAATGGGTGCCCGTTCAGAATGGGATAAAAGGGTTTAAGTGTTTTATCATCTATAAAAGGGTTGAAGTGTGAATTTGCAGCTCAACTAATTCATCCTATATTGTATTTCGCGGGACAATTTCGCGGGACAATTTCACCATAAATCGTTATTATCCTTTATCGTGATAGAAAACAACAAAAATTTGTAGTTTTCTATCACGATAAAGGATAATAACGATTATCGTCCCAAGACTATTCATTATACATGTGATAATGTATCATATCTGTGGGCCCAATACTATCATTTAAGTAATTATTATCTTGAATATTTAATTAAATTCTTGACTGTTTTCTTTCAGGAAAGCCCCGCCCCATCCCTGCTGTCGCCGGGGCAACAGACAGGAAGTAGCGTTGCCGCCTCTCTGATGCTGGTTGGCCCGGCCACGCCCCCTCAGCCGCAGCCGGCCAATCACATGACGCTTCTGCCGGGACACGGTCTACAACAGAGCCCGCTACCGTCTTTCCCGACAGCCAATCAGGGAAGGAAGGAGAGAGCGAGGGAGGAGGAGGAGAGAGAGAGGCAGAAAACGAGTCAGCCCTTCCCGCCCTTCTTCGCTATTAACCCCAATGCTAGGAATGCTAACACTAGCCTGGCTACTAGCGTCCATCATGCTAACCCAGCCGCCGCCAACCTGAGGAACGCTAACGGCGTTAACAGCCTGGCGATCGGCGGCCTGAGGAACGCTAGCACTACTAGCCTCGTCAGCCACGCTAGCCCGGCTGCCACGGTCAACCCTAGGAGCGCTAGCAGCACTAGCCTGGTCGGCGCCACCCACACTAACGGAGCCGCGGTCGGCCTAGGAAACGGTACCAATAGCCTGTTTAACCACCAGGCCAACACCACCGCCGCCGCCGTCAACGGGGCTAGCGTTAGCGTCCGCACTAGTCCCGGCGGCGGCTCCCCCGCCGCCGTGCGTGTCAAGGAGGAGAGGGGGCGGGGCTACGACCACCGGGAGGACACGCCCATGGATACGACACACTCGGAGGCGGAGCCTAGCGGTGTGGAGCACGGAGGGTAAGCCAGCCTGTCGCAATTATTACATCATCGCCTGATCGCAATTATTTGAGACAGTCGCAATTATTTTTGAATAATCGTCAATCGTTTCCATGATGAAAAATACATTTTCAGAAATAGCAGATGGTGTTGTGTTGTAAGCTTGTAGATCAGCTTGTGGATCAACTATCTCCGCTAAAATATATATTAAATGTGTCAGTGATTTCTTTGTATGTGTAAGCTTGTGTCTTATCTTATCTGCCCTTATGTGCAATTTGTGATTATGAAGCCTAAACGGCAAACAGAAATACAAATTGTAACGTTCTAATGTTCAATGCAAAAAAATAAACACAAATCGTCTTAATTAGGGATGCACAGAATATTCGGCCACCGAAACTATTCGGCCGAATATTCCGTATTCGGTTCGGTTGATTTTAGAGCCGAAACCGACTAGTCAATGAACCGGGGTCACCTTTCATAACCTACTGTTTTGATTTTAGAGCTGAAACCGACTAGTCAATGAACCGGGGTCACCTTTCATAACCTACTGTTTGATTTTAGAGCTGAAACCGACTAGTCAATGAACCGGGGTCACCTTTCATAACCTACTGTTTGATTTTAGAGCTGAAACCGACTAGTCAATGAACCGGGGTCACCTTTCATAACCTACTGTTTGATTTTAGAGCCGAAACCGACTAGTCAATGAACCGGGGTCACCTTTCATAACCTACTGTTTTGTTGTGACGACGTGGTCAAAATGTAATCATGTATTTTGCCAATATCATGTAGCTCTGCAACAAATGTATGGCTATGACACAAAAACTATTAAAAATAAATAAATGATAGCCTATAATTATAATATTAATCATATTCGGCTAATTCGTTATTCACTGTTTTCTATATTCGGTATTCGGTTTCGGGCAAGAATTTCCCATTCGGTGTATCCCTAGTTTTAGTTTTGTGTGACAACAATCAATGGCCAACGTAGATGTTTGTGATGGTGACTGACAGGCCGAGCGGAGGAGGGGAGGAGCATAATCTGGGCGACATCTCGTTCGACAGCCAGTTCCCCGACCTCATCTCTGAGCTCATCACGGAGGGGGGTGCTAGCCTCGCCCCCAGCCCCGCCTCCAGCCTGATGGGGGTGGGGCTTCGCTACATGGTCCCGCCCTCCCCCTTCCTGCCCTTCCCCCCACTTCCCCCTCCCCCCTCCTCCTCCGATGGCCGCCTGGCGACCATCACCGACTTCTCGCCGGAGTGGTCCTACCCTGAGGTGAGAATAATAATCGTTATTATTAATATAGTTTGCACACAAGTTGAGGGGCGATTAACCCATTCTGACCGGGCTCCCATTTTGGTGTCAGCATCATGTTATGCTTTAGCTATTTAAAAATAGCAGATCTACAAGCTCATAGCGCGCCACCGAGTGGCGCGCTACGAGCTTGTAGGTCTGCTATTTTTGAAAAATCAAAGAACGACTGACATTTTTAGAATCTGATCTCAGGTCAGAATGGGTTAAGCAGGCATATTTTCACGCCCGTGGCTGACTAGACCTGGATTGTGGTGATCTCTGCAGTGGTGTGGAACGCGTGTGTCGCATTTGAACATTTGACAGACAGACAGACAGACAGACAGACAGACAGAGACTTGGTGCATTTATAGATGTGTGTGTGTGTGTGTGTGTGTGTGTGTGTGTGTGTGTGTGTGTGTGTGTGTGTGTGTAGGGAGGCGTCAAGGTGCTCATAACAGGGCCGTGGTCAGAGCTCTCGGAGCGTTACTCCAGCGTGTTCGATCAGAGCGCCGTTCCTGCCTCCCTCATCCAGCCTGGAGTCCTGAGGTGTTACTGTCCTGGTATGTGACGTTTGACATCTTTGTTTGAGGTGTTACTGTCCTGGTATGTGACGTTTGACATCTTTGTTTGTCATGGCAAAATGATTAGACATTTGGTTAATTAGATTGAGTGAATAGTTTTGAACAAGCAGTTTTGAAAAAGCAGAGAAATCACCATTGGAGTGTGTGTGTGTGTGTGTGTGTGTGTGTGTGTGTGTGTGTGTGTGTGTGCGTGTGCGTGTGCGTGTGCGTGTGCGTGTGCGTGTGCGCGTGCGCGTGCGCGTGTGCGCGTGCGCGTGCGCGTGCGCGTGTGTGTGTGCGTGTGCGTGTGCGTGTGTGTGTGTGTGTGTGTGTGTGCGTGCACAGCTCACTCAGCAGGTTTGGTGTGTCTGCGTGTCATAGACTCGTCAGGCTGCGTATCCTCTTCCGTTCTGTTCGAGTATCGAGCACGAAACTCCGCCTCCTTACAGCGGAGCTGTCAGCTAGACTGGCTCTCATTGGATGGTAAGAAACAAACCCCGCCTCCTGTTGATGTATTTTTTATAAATAATTTTATCCCACGATTTTGCAACCCATTTTTCACCCAGTGTCAATTATCTACGGTAATCAATGTAATCCTGGGCGCTACACCTCCTCTGCCAACCTGGGGGGAAGGCAGAGGACTGACCTCATGCTTCCTTCTATGCATGAGGAGTCGAAGCCACTTCTTTTCACCTGTCAGGGGGGAGTTTCCCCCGGCCGGACGTAGCACGTGGAAGGAACACGTTCCATTCCGCACATCAGGCTGGCCATGGGGGAGGTAGTTTAGAGACCAGGATTACTGCCTGTTTTTTGTGAGGGTAGGCCTACCTACCCTATGGGGACACGGGGAGAACATGCAAACTCCACACAGAAAGACTCGGGTATGGGCACTGATGACGTGGAGGAGAGAACACGCCCCCAGTGCCCACAGCGTCCCCAACGGGAATTGAACCCAGGACCCTCTAGCTGTGAGGCAACAGCACTACCGACTGTGCCACCATGCGCCCCTAGGGAGTGTTGATTCTGGCAGCACGAAATAAACACATGCTGTCAGCTAGACTGGCTGTCATTGGATGGTAGGGACTAAATAAACACATGCTGTCAGCTAGACTGGCTGTCATTGGATGGTAGGGAAATAAACACATGCTGTCAGCTAGACTGGCTGTCATTGGATGGTAGGGAACGCCTCGTTTCTCAACCATTACCCTCAGGTCCTCCAATGCTGGCCTACTTGAAGTGCCTAAAAGAATGTGCACAAAAAAGTATGGTGAGGCAGCTTTTTGCTTCTATGGCCCAACAGCCTGGAATAAACTTCCATTCGAGCTCAGACACGCACCCTCTGTAGACATTTTTAAATCTCAACTCAAGACTCACCTCTTCACCCTTACTTTTAGTTGAGTTTTATTTTTATTTTTTATGTGTTTTTATTTATTTTATGTTCTTATATTCGGTTTTGTTCTCTGCTATTGTTCTATCATTTTAACTACTTGTGTTTTATTGTATTTTATTTTTGTGTCCTGCCCTGTGAAGCACTTTGAGCTGCATTTATGTATGTATTTTACTTCCGGGGGGCTCGTTTCACACCGCTGTCGTGTTCAGATGAATCATTATTATATTTTATATTACGGATATTATATTATAATATTTCATTTTTATAGATAATCAGTTCAGAGTGTGCATCTTGGAGCGCTTGGAACAAATGGAACAGCGGATGGTTCAGATGAATCATCACAACAACAACAATCAGCGACAACAGCAAACACAACAAAATGGCTGCCAGATGGCCACGCCCCCTCCTCCTCCCCCCCCGCACACCGCTGAAGACCGCACCCAGGTGAGGCAACACGTGCGCACACACACACACACACACACACACACACACACACACACACACGCACACGCACGCGCACACACACACACACGCACACACATTTTACTGCCACAATTGTTTCAGTCACCTGACGTTTGAGCAGTTTTTACTTATCAGCGATTAGACTGCTGAACAAGAGCTACGTCTGATGCACAGACTGGACTGATTCATGCTTTAACTGCCATGATGAGCCTGCCGTGCACAACCCACGTTTTTCACTCACCTTACTTGTAATGTGATGTGACGATAAAGATTGATTCTCTGATTCAGTCCAGATCATTTCAGCCAGATATATTTTATTTTAAGGACCAACAACTCATTGGCCTATAGAACTGGAGGTGAAATTGGCTAGTTTATGTTAGCCGCCATCTTTTTATAAGTCACCCGAAAACTGACATTTTGTAACTACTTTAACCCATTCTGAACGGGAACCCATTTTGGTGTCAGCATCATGTTATGCTTTAGCTATTGAAAAATAGCAGATCTACAAGCTCGTAGCGCGCCACTCGGTGGCGCGCTACGAGCTTGTAGGTCTGCTATTTTTTTGAAAAATCGAAGAGTGACTGACATTTTTTTTAATCTGATCTCAGGTCAGAATGGGTTAAGTTATGAGCCGTGGTTACATCGCCGTTTTGAACAAAAAACTAAATCTGGGATTCATTCATGTCATTTTGGTGAAATTACATTACTTACGTCTGTCTGTCTGTCTGTCTGTCTGTCTCTCTACCTGTCTGTATGTCTGTCTGCCTGTCTGTCTGTCTGTCTGTCTGTCTGTCTGTCTCTCTACCTGTCTACCTGTCTGTATGTCTGCCTGCCTGCCTGTCTGTCTGTCAGTCGTCTCAGTGGTTTGAGAGGAGGATCGTGGGGGTGTGTCAGAGGATGATAGAGGGCGGGGCTTGGAGGAGAGGAGGGGGCGTGGCCGAGAGGCTGTGTGGGCCCGCCCCCCACCGAGGAATGACCCTGCTGCACCTCGCTGCCGCGCAGGGATACGCCCACTTGATACGCACACTGCAGTACTGGAGGTACACATACAACACTTATGATACGCACACTGCAGTACTGGAGGTACACATACAACACTTATGATACGCACACTGCAGTACTGGAGGTACACATACAACACTTATGATACGCACGCTGCAGTACTGGAGGTACACATACAACACTTATGATACGCACGCTGCAGTACTGGAGGTACACATACAACACTTATGATACGCACGCTGCAGTACTGGAGGTACACATACAACACTTACAATGTAGGCATTTAGCAGACGCTCTCCATAGTGATTTACAGTACTGGAGGTACACATACAACACTTACCATGGAGGCATTTAGCAGACGCTCTCCATAGTGATTTACAGTACTGGAGGTACACATACAACACTTACCATGGAGGCATTTAGCAGACGCTCTCCATAGTGATTTACAGTAAGCAAGAACAACACATGGTAAATGGTAAATGGTGCATTTATATAGCGCCTTTATCCAAGGCGCTTTACAGAGATTGTGCATTACATTCACCCATTCATACACCGATGGCAGCGGAAACCATGCAAGGTACCAACTAGCACATCGGGAGCAATTAGGGGTTCAGTGTCTTGCTCAAGGACACTTCGACAGTAACTCTGGGGGAGCCCGGGTTCGAACTGGCAACCTTACGGTTACCATCCAGGCACTCTACCCCTGAGCCACCGCCGCCCCTGGTAATACATGTACGTCAGGCAGTCAGGCAGTCAGGCAGCCTCTGTAGACATTTTTAAAGCTCAGCTCAAGACCCACCTCTACAACATTGCTTTTAATTGATCTTTTATTTTTATTTTTTGTTATTCATGTCCTCACTGTATTGCATTACTGCTTGTTTTTGTTAATGTCGTTGCCTTGCTTTTCTTTTATTCTCCATTGTTCTGTAAAGCACTTTGAGCTGCATTTCATGTCATGAAAGGTGCTATACAAATAAAGTTTTATTATTATTATTATTAAATACATAGAAATAGTCATCAAGGAATCATAAGTAAACCAAGAAGAACCTATCATCAGTCTAGCCTAGAATATTTGTACAACTATAGAGTGCTATGTCTACATAGAATGCTATTATGCAATTTACATGAGTTTACCTTTTTACATACGCCTGTAAGGTCATCGAGGCTAGGGCAAGTGCTACGGGCTAAGATGGAGTCTGAAGAGGTGGGAGTTCTTAGCCTCGGGAACACAGACGTTTTTATTTCCAGGAAGAAAGAAAAAAAGTCTAGGCAAAAACCCATTAAATTGTGGCATACAGTAGCGCGAAACGGATGGTCTGCAGCTTTATTCAATTGACACACACTCTCTCTCTCCGTCTCTGTATAATTAATCAGGCTCATCTGCTGCAGGTGCGTCTAGTTTCTGCCGGCGGATCCTGCCGGGAGATGCCTATACCATAGAAAGCATAGGTCTGTTCCAGTCTAGGAGATGCCTATACCATAGAAAGCATAGGTCTGTTTCCAGATGCCTATACCATAGAAAGCATAGGTCTGTTCCAGTCTAGGAGATGCCTATACCATAGAAAGCATAGGTCTGTTCCAGTCTAGGAGATGCCTCTACCATAGAAAGCATAGGTCTGTTCCAGTCTAGGAGATGCCTCTACCATAGAAAGCATAGGTCTGTTCCAGGCTAGGAGATGCCTATACCATAGAAAGTAGGGCTGTCAAAAAAAATCGATTCGAGTTAGAATCGCGATTCTAATGCCGTCCGATTCAGAATCGATTCTCTTTTTTTTTTTTGCACAAATGTACCTGTACCTGACAGGTACATGGGTACCTGGGTTTCTGCATAGTGCATTTACTACCAGCTAAGCTAAGCCTGCCAATTGTATTTATTTTACACCTGTTTTAATACTAATGTATTGTTCTGGTATTGAGTGAGAAGAGATTTTGTAACTTTTGTACTGGTTAAAATTTGTGCAAGCTAAATAAATGAGACATGTTCTTACTCTTGGATTTAACCTTTGTGTGTTTAAATCATTCAGTTGATAAAACCTTTACAATTATACAAGCTTTTTACTAAATGTACTCTGCTTTCATGCCAGAAGACTGGAGTAGATCATGCTAAAATTCTATTTAATTGTTTTTAATAAAAATTAAAAAACTGCTTTAGAATCGAAAAAAAATCTTTTTTGAATCGAGAATCGGAAAAATCGAAAAGATCGTTTTTGAATCGAATCGTCACCCCAAGAATCGGAATCGAATCGAATCGTGGGACACCTAAAGATTTGCAGCCCTAATAGAAAGCATAGGTCTGTTTCCAGGCTAGCAGGTTCTGACCTCATAACCCCAAAACAACGGATGTAAACGTAGGATGTCTCGTTGGAAAGACGAGTCTGTCTTCTTTCCACCACAAAAAACCCCCCAAAATATTGTAATCCTGCTTTACCCGATCTGTAGGCTGCTTTGAAACGTGGACTTCTCCCATAACTGTGTGTGTGTGTGTGTGTGTGTGTGTGTGTGTGTGTGTGTGTGTGTGTGTGTGTGTGTGTGTGTGTGTGTGTGTGTGTGTGCGTGCGCATGTGCGTGTGCGTTTGTAGGAGTGTGAACAGCGACAGTCTGGAGTTGGAACAGGAAGTGGACCCTTTGAACGTAGACCACTTCTCCTGCACCCCCCTGGTAACGCACACACTATATAAGTCAAGTAGAGAAGGGTCCATTTGGTTACCTAGCATCTGCATTACTTAATTTACAAGAAGTCTATACACAATTAGAGAATAGAATAATTGTTATTTTGATTTGAGTTTGCCTGTTATCTCTCCTTATGGTACCAACATCAATACAGCCTGTTATCTCTCCTTATGGTACCAACATCAATACAGCCTGTTATCTCTCCTAATGGTACCAACATCAATACAGCCTGTTATCTCTCCTTATGGTACCAACATCAATACAGCCTGTTATCTCTCCTAATGGTACCAACATCAATACAGCCTGTTATCTCTCCTTATGGTACCAACATCAATACAGCCTGTTATCTCTCCTTATGGTACCAACATCAATACAGCCTGTTATCTCTCCTTATGGTACCAACATCAATACAGCCTGTTATCTCTCCTTATGGTACCAACATCAATACAGCATGGAATTGTGGACAAAATCATATCCAACGTTAACAAAATATTCTTTAGTTTTGGGTCTGAGAGGCTAAATGTCATCAAATGGTGGTCCGTGGCTCAAATGAACAAAAAATAATGGACCTTGATGTGAAAAAGGTTGAAAACCACTGACTTAACGTCTTTTCCAGATGTTGACATACATTGTGCGGTGTGTGTGTGTGTGTGTGTGTGTGTGTGTGTGTGTGTGTGTGTGTGTGTGTGTGTTTCTTTCCCCCAGATGTGGGCGTGCGCGCTAGGCCACCAGGGGGCGGCAGAGACGCTGTACCTGTGGAGGGCGTCTGCTCTCGGCCTTCCTGATTCGCTGGGCCGCCTGCCACTCGCCGTGGCGCGCTCCCGAGGCCACACCCACCTGGCCTGCGCACTAGAGCGGCTGCACACGCAGCGCACGCGCACACCAGAGGACGCGCACGGCACACAGCGCACACACACGCCAGAAGATGTGCACAGCACACAGCACACGCCAGAAGACGTGCACAGCCCACAGCGCACACACACGCCAGAGGACGTGCACACGCAGCGCACGCACGCACACACGCCAGAGGACGTGCACGGCACACAGCGCACACAGCGCACACATACACGGCGCACGCGCGCGCAACGCACGCCCGAGGAGATACACACTCAACGCACACACACTCCGGAGGCGCCACTGCCGCTGAACACGGACACACACACGGCGGTCAGGGACACACACACACCCATGAGAGAGACACACACGCCCGTGAGAGACACGCACACACCGGTCAGGGACACACACACACCCGTCTCTCCGCAGCCGCAGATGTCTCCGCTGTCTACAAGCCCAGACACAGGTAACACACACACACACACACACACACACACACACACACACACACACACACACACACACACAGTTTAACTATTGTTTTCCACCTGCCCAAACTAAATTAATTTCTGATCGCCCTGCACTCCTACAGACATAACCCTCTCCTTGTTATATTGTTATATTGTTATATTGGTATATTGGTATATTCAGTGATTTCACTCAAAAAACTTTAGGTTTCGTTTTTGGCTGTGGGACCCAGCCTTTCGTCCAATCAGGATAGAGAGTCAAAAACGAAACCTAAGGTTTTTTGACCCCCAGGGGTTAACTGGGGACAGGGAGGAACTCCTTATATGGCCAGCACACTCTATAGTAGGGAGGATTATCACAGCAAAACAAAAAAATAAGTGATGTTTGAATTAAGTGAAATCACTGAATATACCTTTAAGTCAACATATAACATTATGTGGTGATATAACAATTAGGGCTGCAAGTAGCGATTTTTTTTAAACGATTCATCGGATTATGGCACTTATTTGGTACTCCCTTCTTTCTCTCTCTATGTCTCTCTCTCCTCTCTCTCTATGTCTCTCTCCTCTCTCTCTCCTCTATCTCTCTGTCGCTCTCTCTGTCGCTCTCTATGTCTCTCTCTCCTCTCTCTCTGTCTCTCTCTCTCTCTTTCTCTCTATATCTCTCTCTCCTCTCTCTCTCTGTCTCTCTCTATGTCTCTCTCTGTCTCTCTCTCTGTCTCTCTATGTCTCTATCTCTATGTCTCTCTCTCTGTCTCTCTCTCTGTCTCTCTCTATGTCTCTCTCTCCTCTCTCTCTCTGTCTCTCTCTCTGTCTCTCTCTATGTCTCTCTCTCCTCTCTCTCTCTGTCTCTCTCTCTCTTTCTCTCTATGTCTCTCTCTATGTCTCTCTCTCTGTCTCTCTCTCTGTCTCTCTCTATGTCTCTCTCTCTGTCTCTCTCTATGTCTCTCTCTCTGTCTCTCTCTCTCTGTCTCTCTCTATGTCTCTCTCTCCTCTCTCTCTCTGTCTCTCTCTCTCTTTCTCTCTATGTCTCTCTCTATGTCTCTCTCTATGTCTCTCTCTATGTCTCTCTCTCTGTCTCTCTCTATGTCTCTCCTCTCTCTCTCTGTCTCTCTCTCTCTATGTCTCTCTCTCTGTCTCTCTCTCTCTATGTCTCTCTCTCCTCTCTCTCTCTGTCTCTCTCTATGTCTCTCTCTCCTCTCTCTCTCTGTCTCTCTCTCTCTCTCTCAGGTCTCAGTTCGTCCAGTTCCCTCCCCTCCCCCGGTGACCCCTCCTCCCCCTCGCCAAGCTCCGCCTACTCCAGTGGCCCCGCCCCCATGGACACCTCTCCCTCCCTCTCCCCCTCCTCCCCCCTCCCCCCTCCCCACCAGGGCTGGGCCGGCTCCGAGGACGATGAGGGCCAATCGGATTTGGGCACAGGTGACCACGGTGAGTAACCGCTGTTGATTGGATGCTGGCTTCGTTGATTGATTGAACACTTCGTTGACTAGTGTGTTAATTCTGAACGGGCACCCATTTTGGTGTCAGTATCATGTTATGCTTTAGCTATTGAAAAATAGCAGATCTACAAGCTCATATCGCGCCACCGAGTGGCGCGATACGAGCTTGTAGGTCTGCTATTTTTTGAAAAATCGAAGAACGACTGACATTTTTTAGAATCTGATCTCAGGTCAGAATGGGTTCATCAGACCAGTGTGTGTCCGGTGGAAAACCTCGTATGAATCTGATCTCAGGTCAGAATGGGTTTAATCAGACCAGTGTGTGTCCGGCGGAAACCTCGTATGAATCTGATCTCAGGTCAGAATGGGTTCATCAGACCAGTGTGTGTCCAGTGGAAAACCTCGTATGAATCTGATCTCAGGTCAGAATGGGTTAACCCCTGTCCTCCCCTTGCCAGGCTTATTTTGTACTGAATTACGTTTGAAGTGGTCCCACAATAGCACGATGGCGCCCCAGACCGTTATGTGGTAATGAGAGCCATTTGCTGGGAATTCGCCCCAAAAGAATCTGTGTCCATGTAATCCCTTTTATTGTCACTAAGTTGTAGAAATAGTGATTTTTGACCAGCTTTGATCAGATTTTTTCTTTTTTTTTTTTTTTTAAGATATTGTTTTTGCGGCTTACGCCTTTTATTGGTTTATGAAGGGACAGACAGTAGGCTGACAGGAAACGGGAGAGAGATGGGGGGGGGGAAGACATGCAGTAAAGGCCGTGTCGGGCTCGGGAGTCGAACCCGCGGCACACTGCGACTGGATTACCAGTCAGGTGCCCAGACCGTTACGCCACGGCCTGGGCTGATCAGATTGATTTTTTTTATTTTTTCTTTCAACATGGTTGTGTTTAATCCTTTCATTAGAAATGCAGCAATGTAGAAAACGGATTTCTCTATTTATTTTTAATTTTTCCTTATGAAGATTACTGAAATCTCAAAAAGGTGGGCATAATAAGCTTCGGCTTCAGCCCTTTCCTTTGTATCATGACAACCCTTTTCCTTGTATGTAATAATGTTGGATAAACCATGACCGAGACAAATAAACTATCTATCTATCTATCTATCTATCTATCTAATCCCTAGTTGGGAGTCAATTAGCTTCACTACGCCCCACTCCTTCTCACCCATTGAGATGGATGTTAAATTTCTCCATGTAAATATTCGATCATTCCAGTAGCAAGAGCTTCAGAATGTATTCTAAATCTACGGCTGGCCGTCCGTACGGCGTAACAAGGGTCACAAGCTAAATCGTTTGGGAACCGCTAGTTTAGGGTTAGCGTTAGTCTCGTGTTGCCCAGACTGTTTTGCCTCTCGCAATTTTCAAATGCTTCCGTCATACAGTCTGGACTAGAGCAACGGAAGCTCTAAATGCTTCCGTCATACAGTCTAGACTAGAGCAACGGAAGCTC
The DNA here is from genome assembly GCF_964188405.1 of Protomyctophum parallelum. Lineage (NCBI taxonomy): Eukaryota > Metazoa > Chordata > Actinopteri > Myctophiformes > Myctophidae > Protomyctophum > Protomyctophum parallelum. The sequence continues at coordinate 43,180,212 of NC_139716.1, forward strand.
TAAATGCTTCCGTCATACAGTCTAGACTAGAGCAACGGAAGCTCTAAATGCTTCCGTCATACAGTCTAGACTAGAGCAACGGAAGCTTCCGTCATACAGTCTAGACTAGAGCAACGGAAGCTTCCGTCATACAGTCTAGACTAGAGCAACGGAAGCTTCCGTCATACAGTCTAGACTAGAGCAACGGAAGCTTCCGTCATACAGTCTAGACTAGAGCAACGGAAGCTTCCGTCATACAGTCTAGACTAGAGCAACGGAAGCTTCCGTCATACAGTCTAGACTAGAGCAACGGAAGCTTCCGTCATACAGTCTAGACTAGAGCAACGGAAGCTTCCGTCATACAGTCTAGACTAGAGCAACGGAAGCTTCCGTCATACAGTCTAGACTAGAGCAACGGAAGCTCTTATCACGAGCAAACAATGAAGCGGAAGTTGAGCCTCCTCCTCCCCACTTAACCGTCCTCACAGTCACACAAATTTATCCTAATATAAATATAAACCATCTAAGCATATATAGCTTGTTGCTTAGCAGAAATGGAAATAATAAAATACTATGTAAAGATATTGATATAACGGGAAATGGCAGCTTCCTTAATGGGATTTGGGGAGATGTAGTTCCTCTATATCAGGGGTACTCAACTGGCGGACCACCTCTTTGCGGACCACCGCAGTTAATAATATAAATAACATCAGATGGTACATTTCTCATGTGAAATTGCTGCAAAGGCCCCCAAAATGTCCCCCAAGGGCCCCCAAAATGTCCCCCAAGGCCCCCAAAATGTCACCCAAGGGCCCCCAAAATTCTGGCGCGCGCTATGCGCGCGCGCAGTGTGGCCTGCCAGGGCGTATAACTCCCGGCCTGATTTGGAGTTCCACTCCGGGCCTGCACTCTGCACCCCATTATTGGTTGGTTGGAAGGGGATCTGATTTGTATAAGCTTGGCTTGACCATACTAAACGGGCATAGAGCCCCGCTCTCCGATGGACGCCGCGCATGGGACCGGACCTCGGTCTTGTGGACCTTCATCATTTCTAGTTGAGGAGCCCTGCTCTATATAGCATTGGGAGAACACGACTAGGGTTCAGGGTTAGCGTTGGCTTTCAGTAACGTGTTCTTTCTTCTGACCGTAGGCGGCGTGACCCCGCCCCCCAGGAGAAACAGGGCGTCGCCGCCTCTCTTCCTCATGGACTATGAGAACGACGACCCCTCCCCCCCCACCGCGCACACACACCACACACACCACACACACCCTGCCCACACACACCCTGCCCACACACACCCTGCCCACACACACCCTGCCCACACACACCCTGCCCACACACACCCTGCCCACACACACCCTGCCCACACACACCCTGCCCACACACACCCTGCCCACACACACACACACCCACAGGGCCGCCGTCCTCTGTCTCCGAGGTCGCTGGAGGAGCAGCTGTTGAGTTACCGCCGAGAGAACGAGGAGAACGAGGAAGAGAACATACCCACGCAGGTAAGAACCGCACGCGCGCGCACACACACACGCACACGCACACGCACACACACGAGGAAGAGAACATACCCACGCAGGTAAGAACCGCACGCGCACACACACACACACAAGCACACGTGTAAGCACCGGCAGTGTGAAACCGCGTCGGAGGTTTTTGGTGGCAGTCTGGATGGAGTTGATCAAAAATAATTCGGTACGGATTTGAATTATGTAAATGAGCAGCGAAACTGTCGAAACTTCCAGGTTGACATGGCGACGCTGGCGGAGCAGATCATCGAGGCCACGCCCGAGCGAATCAAACAGGAGGATTTCCCCAGAGGGGCGGAGTCACCACTGAGAGAGAGGCGGGACAATCCGGCAATCGCAGACCCCTGGTTGGCTACCTACCTGGAAACGGTCGACACCCACTCACTGGCCCCGCCCCCCAGGTAACTTTTACTTTTAAGAGATTTTTTTACCTGGGCCAAATATGTACCGAATATAAGACGACTCTGATTATATGACGACCCCCATTTTTTTGTATAGACTAATATGTGTGTAGACTAATACCGGTGTGTCTTTTAGAAATTCACATCACAATAGCGTACCAGAGTAAACAAGCAGTACAGTAACAAAAATGTATAATTAAATAAGAAAATAAACTGTAGTCTTTTGGTATTTCTTATACCAGTAACAGTCAGGCTATAGGCCTATATCTCATGTACCGTAAAGTTAGTTCCTACCTGCCAATGTTGAAAGGGGGACAGGTTAAAGGGTGAGACAGCCAATGTTGAAAGGGGGACAGGTTAAAGGGTGAGACAGCCAATGTTGAAAGGGGGACAGGTTAAAGGGTGAGACAGCCAATGTTGAAAGGGGGACAGGTTAAAGGGTGAGACAGCCAATGTTGAAAGGGGGACAGGTTAAAGGGTGAGACAGCCAATGTTGAAAGGGGGACAGGTTAAAGGGTGAGACAGCCTAGCGTTGTTGAAAGGGGGACAGGTTAAAGGGTGAGACAGCCTAGCGTTGTTGAAAGGGGTACAGGTTAAAGGGTGAGACAGCCTAGCGTTGTTGAAAGGGGGACAGGTTAAAGGGTGAGACAGCCTAGCGTTGTTGAAAGGGGGACAGGTTAAAGGGTGAGACAGCCTAGCGTTGTCGTCCTACACGGGTTGTGCAAGAACGCGCTGTGATTGGCCAGTAGCCACTTTGAGTGGCTACTAGTCGGGGGGGGGGGGGGGGGGGGGGGGAAACACTCTCGCCAGAACATGATTTGCTATTCTCTGCCTATCGGGTCGCAACTCGAACGGCCCTGAGTCTCGACTCTAGCGAACTTCACAACTCAACTCAAGTTGGCTCGTGATGGCGAGCCTGTGTTGGTTGGAGTTGAATAAAGAAGGCATCATAACTTCTCTGTTCTTTGGTTAACTTGGCCATCTTTTGAACCACTCTGTTGGAGACGGTCACGTCCTTCATTCCTTCATAACACTGGTCTCAAATACCCCGTTTTATAGGATATTTTCATATGGGGTTTGTTTAAATTGTGTGTGTGTGTGTGTGTGTGTGTGTGTGTGTGTGTGTGTGTGTGTGTGTGTGTGTGTGTGTGTGTGTGTGTGTGTGTGTGTGTGTGTGTGTGTGTGTGTGTGTGTGTGTGTGTGTGTGTGTGTAGGCGTGTGTGCCCCCCCTCCCCCCTCAGCGCCCTGGCACTCCAGAGGTTAAGACCACCCTCTTCGGCGGCGTGGGCGGAGTTTCTGAACGCCTCGTCCAATGGGAGGATGGAAAGAGACTTCGCCCTGCTGACGCTCACCGACAGCGAGCAGCGTGAGCTCTACGAGGCGGCGCGCGTCATCCAATCAGCATTCAGAAGATACAAGGTACTTTATACAGTCATCCAATCAGCATTCAGAAGATACATGGTACTTTATACAGTCATCCAATCAGCATTCAGAAAATACATGGTACTTTTTACAGTCATCCAATCAGCTTTCAGAAGATACAAGGTACTTTATAGCAGTGGTGGAAAGTACTGCACTACCATTTTGAGGTATCTGTACTTTACTTGAGCATTTCCAATATTCAATACTTTAACTTCTACTTCACTAGATCTCGGTTCCAAATATTGTACTTTTACTCCACTTCATTCATTTGACAGCTTTCGTTACTATTTACTTTGTAGATTTAGATTATTATTACAAGTCATACATTACCCAGCCTATATATGCATTTTGGCCATTTGAAAATGGCAGATCTACAAACTCAATGCGTGGCGATGTGACACATTGTGAGCTTGTAGATGTGCTATTTTCCCATAGAGTTAGAAATAATAGGGACGGCACCGGAATTCCCCTCCCGTCCACTTGCATGGAGTTGAATTCCTCTCTCCAAAAGGGGTGGGCTCTGCCCAATTTGGGCCTAAAACGTCTCTAGAATTGCACTCATGAACGCGCCGGGCCGAAAGCACTGCACACCGCCACTGTCGAGTACGACTTCTTTCAGGAGTGGGCGGAGCATAGCGTGCGTTGGCTCGGGCTGCAGTGCCTACGATCGGCCAGCATGTCCATTTGGCTTCAAACCTTAAAGGGTGTGTGTGTGTGTGTGTGTGTGTGTGTCTTTCAGGCTCATAGGTTAAAGGTTGTGACCTTGTGTTTCAGGGTCGGAGGTTAAAGGAACAACAGGACATGGCTGCAGCCGTGATCCAGAGATGTTACAGGAAGTACAAACAGGTAGGGTTGTGTGTGTGCGTGTGTGTGTGTGTGTGTGTGTGTGTGTGTGTGTGTGTGTGCGTGCATGTGTGCGTGCATGTGTGCATGTGCGTGCATGTGTGTGTGTGCGTTGCGTCTGTGCGTGTGCGTGCATGTGTGCGTTGTGCGTGCGTCTGTGCGAGCACCTGGTTGTTTGTTTGTCTCACCCCTCTTTTTGGATTTTCAAAAATAAGAAGTACGGCCCCCATGAGTGAGTGTGTGTGTGTGTGTGTGTGTGTGTGTGTGTGTGTGTGTGTGTGTGTGTGTGTGTGTTAAATTAACTAACATGCTTCGTGTCTCTCTGTCTGAATGCTGCTCTCTCTTGTTAGCTAACATGGATAGCACTGAAGGTAATATATCTGACTACTAGATGTCACTGTAGTGCACTCGCTATGTGTGTGTGTGTGTGTGTGTGTGTGTGTGTGTGTGTGTGTGTGTGTGTGTGTGTGTGCGCGCGTGCGCGCACGTGTGTGTGACTGTGTGTGCGTGTGTGTGAGCATACATGCGCGTGCTGACTCTTTTACCGTATAAGGAGTTGTATGTCATGTGACTGTTGTCCGCAGTACGCGCTGTACAAGAAGATGACGGAGGCGGCCATCTTGATCCAGTCCAAGTTCCGATCGTACTACGAACAGAAACGCTTCCAGCAGAGTCGCCGAGCGGCCGTGCTCATTCAGCAGTACTACCGGAGTTACCGAATAAAGTACGTATTCTATATGTATGCTACCGGAGTAGCCTCGGAAACCACGTGCCTATTTATTTCAAGGAAGAGACAAATAAAACCCTGGGCGCAAGATTCATGAGAATTGGCATACATACGGGTGGGAGTGGACCTTGTATTTTCACTAACAAAACATACACATATTGCTTTTGGATTAATGACACATGCTCATGTTGCATTCATCTATTTCTGCGGTCTAAATCTAGTGCAACGACGTGCATGCAGCCAAAATGGCGATTGCAAAGTCAATATAACTCACCTTAACACATTCTGACCGGGCACCCATTTTGGTGTCGGCATCATGTTGTGCTTTAGCTATTTAAAAATAGCAGATCTACAAGCTCATATCGCGCCACCGAGTGGCGCGATACGAGCTTGTAGGTCTGCTATTTTTGAAAGAAATCGAAGAACGACTGACATTTTTAGAATCTGATCTCAGGTCAGAATGGGTTAATCAGACCAGTGTGTGTCCGGCGGAAACCTCGTATGAATCTGATCTCAGGTCAGAATGGGTTAACACATTCAGACCGCACGACGTGTGGAAACGTCATAGTTAATCCAACCGACTTGATTGCGATGACGTGTGTACACCTAGCGCTTTTTCATTGATATCAAACTAAAAAGCTAAAAAGTATGAAGTATGCTGTTGAAGTTTGGAAGCACTTGTTTTCAGTAAAGCAACCTCCTGCCGCCTCCTGCATTATGTGCAAATTCAAATCAGGTGGCACGCAGGTCCGTTGAGTGATATTCAACGACCACTTACAAACTCCAGCACAGCATAACATGTCTACAGTATATGTCAGCATCGCAGTGATGCAGTACATGTCAGCATCACTCCCAATCTTCCGCCGTAGTCTGAAAACCCACCTTTTCAGACTCCATCATGGCCCATAGCACTTACCCCACTTACCCTAACCCCTTAGATAGCATTTCTGTTGGCTTAGATAGCATCTGATACAGACTTATAGCATGTTATGTAGACGGCACTATAATTGCATTGTATATAGTCATAGCACGCCATAGTACATATGTATAGCATAGTAGTATATATATATAGTTTATATGTATAGTCTCATAATATAGATATTCCACTGTTACTTTCTTAGCTTACGCATGTTTTATGATAAATGCTTTTGTGATGTATTCCCATGCTTTTGTTCTTGATTATTGTAAATCGCTCTGGATTAAGAGCGTCTGATAAATGCCTAAATTGTAAATGTCATGGATTTTGACGAATCAAACACTGATAGAAAGAGGGTAATTCAAGCTTTTCGTACAGCTGCAATGTTGGTGAGTTTGACGTTTAATACAATCAGACAGGACTTTTCTGTTTGGATGAATGGGCTGTCAAAGGGAAACTGCACCTAGTTACCACCTAGCAGGCAAGATGGCCGCTGTCTGCAAATGGTCAATTATGAAGCGCTTTGAGCTCTTGGAAAAGCGCTGTAAAAATGTAATTCAGTATCACATGTATTTATACACCTATATACCCAACAATACTACCGAAGTTATCACATCAAGTAAGATAAATAGTAAATGCGTTTATTGATAGATCTATCAGTACATTATTTATCAATACTTGACATGTTTATCAGTTTGATGTATCGTTTGTATTGAATGAATATGTAATGTGTGTGTGTGTGTGCTTTCTAGGGGTGCGTTTCTCACTAAGAAACAGGACCAGGCAGCCAGAAAGATTATGAAGTTTCTACGACGATGTCGCCACAGGTAACATTATATTATTATTATTATTATTATTATTATTATTATTATTATTATAATAATACTAATTATTATTATTATTAGTGTTGTAATAATAATAATAATAATTATTATTATTAATATGCCCCAAAAGAGAAAGCTATAAGCAATATACACAATGAGCTATATAAACATTGATGAAATTCACTGCTGGACTTTATGGCGTTGGTAGACTGGAGATGACGCCAGCTCTTTGTTGTTACGCTGATTGGCTGAAGGGGTTGTCTGTCAACACTGTGGTCCCCTAACCAGAGTCAGGCTCCATTGGGGAG
>NC_139716.1:43192170-43204670 GCF_964188405.1 Protomyctophum parallelum
GTAATGTTGTTGATGATTATTTTGATCTAGTGGACAGTAATGTGGTTATTACTAGGTCAAGTGAGGTATCTGATGCTATTAACCTGCATGCTTGTTAAAACGGGCACCCATTTTGGTGTCAGCATCATGTCATGCTTTAGCTATTGAAAAATAGCAGATCTACAAGCTCATATCGCGCCACCGAGTGGCGCGATACGAGCTTGTAGGTCTGCTATTTTTGAAAAATCGAAGAGCGACTGACATTTTTTAGAATCTGATCTCAGGTCAGAATGGGTTAATCAGACGAGTGTGTGTCCAGTGGAAACCTCGTATGAATCTGATCTCAGGTCAGAATGGGTTAAAAACACAGCATGTGAGCTGGACCATATAACTGCAGGGCATCCTAAGTATGCCAGCAATAGACTTAGTCTGTCTTAGTTTCACAGGTTTTATGGTTCATGATGTCCTCCCTAAGTCTGTTTTATTGGCCCCGTCCTTAAAGACAAGGATGGGAAGTTAGAGAACATCCAAGCAGGACAGAAATATACATACAGAAAGAAGGTACAGTAACAGTAGGAAGTCTGCACACCGTTCTTAAGCTCCCAGTAGTTTATTAGGAATCATTCCTGACCATTGATTCCTAATAAACTACTTGGAGACTTCCTACCTTCTTTCAAGGCTGGGAAGTTAAACAGCATGGACAATTTCAGGCCTATTATACTGTATTGTATTGTATTTTTGATGAATTGAACAATGTGGACCCTGTTGTAAACAAGTGTAATGCTTAATTGGGTCGTCCACTCACAGTTAACAGTCTTTGTATTGAGTTTGTGCTTAAAATGTACTGTAAATTCTACAAACTGTTAATAAATATTTCAATCAATCAATCAATCAAAATTGCCCATGCCAGTATCCTGTCAAAGGTGCTAAAAAGAGTCGTTTTAACGAGGACTGAAATGTATGTTTTATCTATACTGACAATAAATGTGGTTTTAAGAGAAAACACAGTACAGATGTATGCACCTATAAGGAGTTATGAAAGTCATAATCCCTCTGTATTTTTATGTTTTATTGACTTATCGAAGGCATTTGATAGAATCATGAAAAACTATTCATTATTATATTGGTATGCCCAGCAAACCTTCCAGGGATGACAGTGACATCCAACGACGTCGCGGAATATATGCTCAGGCACAATATGCTTGAAATGAAAATGTGTTGAGTAAATGTACACTGTTCAGAACCCCACCACCCCTGTTCAGAACCCCACCACCCCTGTTTACAGCCTGCCCATCTATGGCCTTCTTACAGAAAACAGCTTAGACTAGTGGCATATGATGGTCCTCTTATATGAAAACGGCTTAGACTAGTGGCATATGATGGTCCTCTTATATGAAAACGGCTTAGACTAGTGGCATATGATATGATGGTCCTCTTATATGAAAACGGCTTAGACTAGTGGCATATGATGGTCCTCTTATATGAAAACGGCTTAGACTAGTGGCATATGATGGTCCTCTTATATGAAATAGGCTTAGACTAGTGGCATATGATGGTCCTCTTATATGAAAACGGCTTAGACTAGTGGCATATGATGGTCCTCTTATATGAAAACAGCTTAGACTAGTGGCATATGATATGATGGTCCTCTTATATGAAAACGGCTTAGACTAGTGGCATATGATGGTCCTCTTATATGAAAACGGCTTAGACTAGCGGCATATGATGGTCCTCTTATATGAAAACGGCTTAGACTAGTGGCATATGATGGTCCTCTTATATGAAAACGGCTTAGACTAGTGGCATATGATGGTCCTCTTATATGAAAACGGCTTAGACTAGTGGCATATGATGGTCCTCTTATATGAAAACGGCTTAGACTAGTGGCATATGATGGTCCTCTTATATGACAACGGCTTAGACTAGTGGCATATGATGGTCCTCTTATATGACAACGGCTTAGACTAGTGGCATATGATGGTCCTCTTATATGACAACGGCTTAGACTAGTGGCATATGATGGTCCTCTTATATGAAAACGGCTTAGACTAGTGGCATATGATGGTCCTCTTATATGAAAACGGCTTAGACTAGTGGCATATGATGGTCCTCTTTCAGAGTGAAAACGGCTTAGACTAGTGGCATATGATGGTCCTCTTTCAGAGTGAAAACGGCTTAGACTAGTGGCATATGATGGTCCTCTTATATGAAAACAGCTTAGACTAGTGGCATATGATGGTCCTCTTATATGAAAACGGCTTAGACTAGTGGCATATGATATGATGGTCCTCTTATATGAAAACGGCTTAGACTAGTGGCATATGATATGATGGTCCTCTTATATGAAAACGGCTTAGACTAGTGGCATATGATATGATGGTCCTCTTATATGAAAACGGCTTAGACTAGTGGCATATGATGGTCCTCTTATATGAAAACGGCTTAGACTAGTGGCATATGATGGTCCTCTTATATGAAAACGGCTTAGACTAGTGGCATATGATATGATGGTCCTCTTATATGAAAACGGCTTAGACTAGTGGCATATGATATGATGGTCCTCTTATATGAAAACGGCTTAGACTAGTGGCATATGATGGTCCTCTTATATGAAAACGGCTTAGACTAGTGGCATATGATGGTCCTCTTATATGAAAACGGCTTAGACTAGTGGCATATGATGGTCCTCTTATATGAAAACGGCTTAGACTAGTGGCATATGATATGATGGTCCTCTTATATGAAAACGGCTTAGACTAGTGGCATATGATATGATGGTCCTCTTATATGAAAACGGCTTAGACTAGTGGCATATGATGGTCCTCTTATATGAAAACGGCTTAGACTAGTGGCATATGATGGTCCTCTTATATGAAAACGGCTTAGACTAGTGGCATATGATGGTCCTCTTATATGAAAACGGCTTAGACTAGTGGCATATGATATGATGGTCCTCTTATATGAAAACGGCTTAGACTAGTGGCATATGATATGATGGTCCTCTTATATGAAAACGGCTTAGACTAGTGGCATATGATGGTCCTCTTATATGAAAACGGCTTAGACTAGTGGCATATGATATGATGGTCCTCTTATATGAAAACGGCTTAGACTAGTGGCATATGATATGATGGTCCTCTTATATGAAAACGGCTTAGACTAGTGGCATATGATATGATGGTCCTCTTATATGAAAACGGCTTAGACTAGTGGCATATGATGGTCCTCTTATATGAAAACGGCTTAGACTAGTGGCATATGATATGATGGTCCTCTTATATGAAAACGGCTTAGACTAGTGGCATATGATATGATGGTCCTCTTATATGAAAACGGCTTAGACTAGTGGCATATGATATGATGGTCCTCTTATATGAAAACGGCTTAGACTAGTGGCATATGATATGATGGTCCTCTTATATGAAAACGGCTTAGACTAGTGGCATATGATGGTCCTCTTATATGAAAACGGCTTAGACTAGTGGCATATGATGGTCCTCTTATATGAAAACGGCTTAGACTAGTGGCATATGATGGTCCTCTTATATGAAAACGGCTTAGACTAGTGGCATATGATGGTCCTCTTATATGAAAACGGCTTAGACTAGTGGCATATGATGGTCCTCTTATATGAAAACGGCTTAGACTAGTGGCATATGATGGTCCTCTTATATGAAAACGGCTTAGACTAGTGGCATATGATGGTCCTCTTATATGAAAACGGCTTAGACTAGCGGCATATGATGGTCCTCTTATATGAAAACGGCTTAGACTAGTGGCATATGATGGTCCTCTTATATGAAAACGGCTTAGACTAGTGGCATATGATGGTCCTCTTATATGAAAACGGCTTAGACTAGTGGCATATGATGGTCCTCTTATATGAAAACGGCTTAGACTAGTGGCATATGATGGTCCTCTTATATGAAAACGGCTTAGACTAGTGGCATATGATGGTCCTCTTATATGAAAACGGCTTAGACTAGTGGCATATGATGGTCCTCTTATATGAAAACGGCTTAGACTAGTGGCATATGATATGATGGTCCTCTTATATGAAAACGGCTTAGACTAGTGGCATATGATGGTCCTCTTATATGAAAACGGCTTAGACTAGTGGCATATGATGGTCCTCTTATATGAAAACGGCTTAGACTAGTGGCATTATGATATGATGGTCCTCTTATATGAAAACGGCTTAGACTAGTGGCATATGATATGATGGTCCTCTTATATGAAAACGGCTTAGACTAGTGGCATATGATGGTCCTCTTATATGAAAACGGCTTAGACTAGCGGCATATGATGGTCCTCTTATATGAAAACGGCTTAGACTAGCGGCATATGATGGTCCTCTTATATGAAAACGGCTTAGACTAGTGGCATATGATATGATGGTCCTCTTATATGAAAACGGCTTAGACTAGTGGCATATGATGGTCCTCTTATATGAAAACGGCTTAGACTAGCGGCATATGATGGTCCTCTTATATGAAAACGGCTTAGACTAGTGGCATATGATGGTCCTCTTATATGAAAACGGCTTAGACTAGTGGCATATGATGGTCCTCTTATATGAAAACGGCTTAGACTAGTGGCATATGATGGTCCTCTTATATGAAAACGGCTTAGACTAGCGGCATATGATGGTCCTCTTATATGAAAACGGCTTAGACTAGTGGCATATGATGGTCCTCTTATATGAAAACGGCTTAGACTAGCGGCATATGATGGTCCTCTTATATGAAAACGGCTTAGACTAGCGGCATATGATGGTCCTCTTATATGAAAACGGCTTAGACTAGTGGCATATGATGGTCCTCTTTCAGAGTGAAAACGGCTTAGATGCCACTACGTTGTGTTCCCAGGTGGCACAGTGCCAGTGTTGCCCACCTGCCGTTGAGTCAACTGACGGACATCTGGTGCTACTGGATTCCAATGCAATTCAGAGGGCCTCATTGGCATGAGAAAACATACGTTTACATTGCCAAAGCAAAAGTTGGAACAATACAATCAAAACAATTATTGAAAGTCAGAATCTCCAATGAATCAATTTCTATGCCAAGATCACTCAATACAGATACTGTAGTGCAGGAATACACACTATGATTAGTCTTTAGGGTGGTTGTGTTCCATTTGATATCCTTCTCCTATCCCAGCAGCTCACGAATCTTGCTGCTGTGTTTGCACATTGTTGTACTTCGCCCAGCAGATATGGGAGTTGTCTCTGATGTCTTGGTACATTGGACAGATGATTCGATGGGGAATACAAGATAATAGAAACTGCAGGCTTTCTTTTCCTAAAAAAAGTTGCAACGCGAGGTCTCACGATAATAAAAATCTAAATATATACTGTATTTACTGCCCACAGCCCTCCTATGAGACACAGACCGAGTAGAAGAAATGGTGTTATTTTACCATGAACATTAGTGAAGACCGATTATATGAATAGGTTGAAAAGTGATTAAATGGCCCTTTAAATAAATATGAAATATTAACAGTTTCCGTGCTTTGAATGGATTACTCCAGGTTAATGTCGCTGCCATATCGGACATACGCGAGTTTTGTTTTATGTGTTTAATCCGCCGTAATGTAAACAAAAAAAAGAAAATTCTTCTTCGCCGCGGAGAAAGAGAGTAGGCGCATCTGTTGTGATAAAAAGACCGGAAATCGTCACATGCTGTGGGCTGCTAGGGCTTCTGGGAAATTGAGGCCAATGCAAATGAATGGGGTACAACGCCTCATGGAGACGAGTCTTGTGTGCGTCTTCCGGGTGCACCAAGATGGTGGATGTTACGATTGGATCACAACAAACCGAGGGACCTTTTTTCGCTGGATTTTCGCGGATTAAAAGCCCAAATAATTCAGCGTATGCTCTAAAGGTAATACAACAATCTCGGCAGTGAAGGGGGGTTGATTAAAAGTCTGATAAATCGTTTTCCGCAGTCAAACTGTTAATAACCACACACGAGAAACAACAATATATTTGTACTTTTTGTTTATAATTCATATTTCATCCACATTGTGTCAAAGTCAATGGAACTCAACTCATTATTGTCATTATTGTAAATGTCATGTTTGTTACATTTATTACCCTTTTATTACATGTTCATAACACATGCTGTCTGTTACACACGCGCACACACACACACACACACACACACACACACACACACACACACACACACACACACACACACACACACACACACACACACACACACACACACACACACACACACACACACACACACACACACATACACACACACACACACACACACACACACACATACACACACACATGCACACACACACACACACACACACACACGCACACACACACGCACACACGCACACACACACACACACACACACACACACACACACACACACACACACACACACACACACACACACACACACACACACACACACACACACACACTGTTTACAGCAGAAACACAGCTGCCACGTCGACACATTTGCTGGCTTTGCAGCCAGAGGTCAAGAGGTCACCCCCTGTTCATTATAAGTTATTTATGAAAAAAAGAAAAATAGAAATACAATTAATTAAGTAAACAATTAAACGTCCCTTCCCCCCCTACACACACACACACACACACACACACACACACACACACACACACACACACACACACACACACACTGCTCCAAAAGAGGATGGGTCAAATACACACACACATGCACACACATATATACATACACACACACGCTTGCGCGCACGCACGCACGCACGCACACACACACACACACACACACACACACACTGCTCCAAAAGAGGATGGGTCAAATACACACACGCGTGCGCACACACACACACACACACACACACACACACACACACACTCTAACATCCCAGGCCGCTCATGGAGCCGATGCGGTCCATCTTCATCCCGAAGCATCCTCTTCCTCCTCCGAAGCCCACTGACTTCCTGCCACGCATCCTGTTGTAGCTCCGCCTCCTCGTTCTGAACAGCAAGTCCCTGAAGATCGGGCTCATCACGACCTGTTTACGCCCCGTCATCACTTCCTGTTTACGCCCCGTCGGCACGCCCTGGGTCTCCACCAGGGGGGCAGGGGGGGGGGACATGTGGGCGGAGCCCTCCTCTGTGATGTCATTGAAGGAGGGGGGGGGAGGGGCTTGGATGAGAGCAGCGAGATGAGAGCCAAAGAGAGAGTCCATCACCTGACAGACCGACATGTAGAGAGAGAGAGAGAGAGAGAGAGAGACCTTTATTGTGAAATGCTTTTACGTTTTCAGGATAACAGTTATCCAGTTGCAATTATGCCTGCAGTTCTATGCCAGCTCCACCAGGTGGCACTGTCTGTCACTTTAAGAGTGCCATTTTCTGGGGGTCCTGAACACATGACTATAGTCAGATAGTGTGTAACAACATGCAGGATATTTGGACAGAATCTGGAGGAGTAATATAAAAATACTAAAGTCGGCCTCCTGGTGGCGCTATAACAGGCCGTTCTGGAAAATTTGGGGCAGAGGTTCATCGTTGGCATCCAGGGAGTGTGTGTGTGCAAAATGTGGCATCGACAGGGTTAACGGTGCCTGAGATTAGCTGGTAACAGACGGACGGACACACACACACGGATGGACACAGACACACGGACGGAGTGCAAATACAACTCTCTCCCCATGCCTTCGGCCTGGTGGAGACAGTAATGCATTAAGCTTCTCTCCCCATGCCTTCGGCCTGGTGGAGACAGTAGCCTAATGCATTAAGCTGGACAAATGTTTTTCTGACAGCTGAACATGCCCTCTTTCAGATTATAATTTATTTTTAAGGTTACTAGGAGGACATGGCACCGAACAGTAGGAATGACCCATTTACATTACTAAAGCTTTTACAGCCGGCGCTCAGAGGGAAGACAAGCCTGATTTGCATTGCATGGTGAATCATGGTGGTGTCTGTCTGTCTGTCACCATTAATTCTTCAATTAAACAGTTTACAATTAATTGAAAGGTCTGCGGTTCTATCATCGAGTGGTTTTCTGTCTGCGTCCCCTCTTAAAAAAAGTCCCGTCCCCCCCCCCCCATCTCGGTAGCCACAGAAATGTCTCTGCTTTTGCAGTGCACTTTTCATTTAATTTTATTCCTCACACAACGATGCCATTGCCTGGTCCTCTATCTCAAATGGTCAAATACATATTTGATTAAGGAATATAATATGCCTTTTGTATTCTTTCTGTATATCAGCAAAATTTAGACTTTTATGTTAGACATTGAAATTAAGATTCTCAGATAAATAAAGAAAAAAAACGCAGCTTACCAAGCAACCGTTTAAATGATCGACTGACATCGCAAATGTATAGATCTGCCCGTTCTGCTGTTCGGTTTGAAACCACAAATCATAAATCACACAGGCAGCAGCAGCAAGCGAGAATGTCAGGGAGAGAGAGAATGAGAGATGCATGTCCGTTCTTTCACTGCATGCGCTATAACTTGAGCCACTGTTGCTGCCTATAGTGCCTATACTGGCAATCTTTATTTTTTCTCTCTCTGTTTTATTCGGGTTTCTGGGCATAAAGATGTGGATAATTGTCCGGGCAGAGCCTCGGACCAGCCCAGTATAGGGCCCAGTTATAGGGCCGGGCCTCAATTTTCAGGCCTGTTGAAAACTCAAATTTCACGTTGTCATTTACAGCCCTAAACAAACATTAAAGTCATAGACTTTGCTGGCGACTGGTTCTTTTTAATTAGGTTCTAAACAAACATTAAAAGTCCATAGACTTGACTGCCACATGACGTACTTTCGGAAAGCCATGAATTGGAGGGGCCAGTGACGCTCAAGAATCACACTTCTGTGACGTGAGGGATGTATTATTTATATTGTATTTATGCTTTTTTTAAACTTTTTTTTTTACTGTATTTATATCGGCCATGTGACGTCTTATTGCCTCTTCATTTAGTGCCCTAAAACGAACACATTACAAAGTAACGTCTATACAAACCAATCACAACGGCCCTAAACAGACATTAAAGTCCATACTTGGCTGGCAAATGATTTACGTCAGTGGTTCCCAAACTTTTCCATGTCAAGGACCCTCAAATTGACACTAATGAGCCCACCGACCATTTGAAAAGATACGCCAGGGGAGATTTTACAGCTGCAGCAGTGATTCTCAAGCCGTTTAATTTCAAGGACCCCCAGTTTGACATGCATTAGTCTACGGACCCTCATTTAATGGCATTTTTTTTTCTGGGACCCCCAATTTATATTATAAAATCAATGTTAATGTAACTCTGAGAGTGTACAAATGGAACCAAATGGACCCGTTATGATCCATTTGGTTCCATTTATACACTCAGAGTTACAGACCCATAAGGGTCCATTTTTTTTCCAAACTATCTTCTAGCTGGGGACCCCCTGGAACTCCCTCAAGGACCCCTGGGGGTCCCCTGATTTACGTCATAGGTGCTCTTCTAAACAATTAAACATTGAAAAGTCCATAGACTTATGGCTGCCGTGTGACGTTTGATTGGTTAGCCGCTAACCAATCAAACGTCACACCATTAGCGCCACATCGTTAGCGCCTCTCAATAATATGAGGGGCAGTGGTGGAAAAAGTACTCAAATGTTTTACTTAAGTATAAGTATCAATATTGCAATCCAGATCAAATGTACTTACTTAAAAGTACAAAAGTATTGGTATCAAAATGTATTACAAGTACAAAAGTAGAAAGTACTCAATGTGCAGAATGTCCCATGTGTTTTCAAATGTATAAAGATCTTTCAAAAATAGCTGATCTACAAGCTCACAAGCTGGAATGTATATGTATATACTGTAGGTAATAATAATAATAATAATAATAAAAATCTACAAAGTAACTAGTAACTAAAGTTTTAGAATAATTGTAGTAGAGTAATAATATTAATAATAATAATTGATGATGAAGAAAGTGACCCACCTTTACGTCGTGTCGTCGTGGCGACCAAGGTCTGGTTTCTACGGCAACCACCGACAGGATAACCAGCAGCACGGACAGAGAGGATGATGAAGATGAAGACGAAGAAGACGGGACGGCCATCTTTGTTCTTGTAGATCAGTAGATCTATAGATGTACATCCAGTGATTTGTAGATCTGCACAAAGCCGATCAGTTTGATCAGAAACGTTTGTTTCCTGATCAACACTCTTCAATAAAATAAGCTGATATTCTCTCCAGCAAAAGTTTTCTTCGGTCACTTAAAAAATAAGTTCCCAAAATGTTCTTCAAAAAAATGTCCTCTGGAAATTCTCAGAAGTCCAGAGAAAGGTTTTTTCCGCAGAAACTTTGTTTCGGATCAAAAGAGAAATATCTTATTTTCTCTCAAAAAAACAAAAAGTTTCAACCGGGTTTTTGGTTTTTAAACAAAATGTTCGTATAAAGTTTCCCGAAGTCCAGAAAACGTGTCGACTCGTATTTGTTCCTAAAAAAAAGCTTCCTGGGTATAAGATGTATCCTCCGATCGGATGAATACTTTAATCCAGCGTGATCTTATTTTAGTTTGATCTGTCCTGGAGATCAGGACGGGTCTAACTGGGTCTGTCCAGTATCTGATCTGAGATCAGGACGGGTCTAACTGGGTCTGTCCAGTATCTGATCTGAGATCAGGACGGGTCTAACTGGGTCTGTCCAGTATCTGATGTGAGCGCTCCACACCGCTGCTCTCTTTATAGGTCCATTCTTTGTGATGTCATCGCATTGTTCTACTCTGCTACTTTATGATAGGACCGTCCCCTTTGTGTTGTGATGTCACTGCATTCTTACCGCCGTAACCGGTGACAACCGTGATCGTGATGGTGGAAGCCCCATCACGCACGCACGCACGCACGCACGCACGCACGCACGCACGCACGCACGCACGCACGCACGCACGCACGCACGCAGGCACGCAGGCACCCTAGAACCCCCATTCTGAGGCCAACATTAGCCAGAAATAGCAGATCTACAAACACACAAAACGGCTCCCGGTTTGATTGATTGATTGATTGAATTTAGAATGGGTACATTTAGAATGGGTACATTTAGAATGGGTACATTTAGAATGGGTACATTTAGAACGGGTACATTTCAAACGAAAGCACAAGTAAATACAAAAACTGATACTTTGAGGACAAAACCATGAAAAGCACTAAGACTTGTTTACATCACGGTCCTCCATTTTCAATTAACCCGTTCTGACCTGAGATCAGATTCATACGAGGTTTCCAACTGGACACACACTGGTCTGACGAACCCATTCTGACCTGAGATCAGATTCTAAAAATGTCAGTCGTTCTTCGATTTAAAAAAAATAGCAGACCTACAAGCTCGTATCGCGCCACTCGGTGGCGCGATATGAGCTTGTAGATCTGCTATTTTTAAATAGCTAAAGCATAACATGATGCTGACACCAAAATGGGTGCCCGGTCAGAATGGGTTAATCAGAGCATTATATAAAGACAAATATACAATCCTATGAAAATCAGGAAATCATATTATAAGAAAATTTTAAAAGAGGAAAAAAACATACTAGTCATTGTGAGCTTGCAGATCTGCTATTTTGGCAAAGAGTCTCGGTGTAGAGGGAGAAAATGAGTGGACCAAGTACAGAGTCAAATGTCAAGTTTACTAAGAGTATTAAAAATAAAGTCAAGCTCAAAAAAGGACATTGCTGACATCGGTCACACCGCAAAGCGAAAAGGCCTTCCCAAATAGGAACGTTTTCAGGCCTGTTTTAAAAGATTAATTCCACAGTCTGTGGCACTCACATCCATAGGGAGGCTGTTCTCCACAGGTGCGGTGCTGGCGAGCTGCAGGTAAGGCCCGGTTCTCCATGGTGCGTAGATTGGTATTTGGAACCTCGAGTATAAATTTATTTGCAGATCTGAGGGTGTGTGCGGAGGCACTATACTACATCCTATAGTTTACTGAGACACTACACTGTCTCTCTGCATTCTGTGATCCTATAGTTTACTGAGACACTACACTGTCTCTCTGCATTCTATGATCCTATAGTTTACTGAGACACTACACTGTCTCTCTGCATTCTATGATCCTATAGTTTACTGAGACACTACACTGTCTCTCTGCATTCTGTGATCCTATAGTTTACTGAGACACTACACTGTCTCTCTGCATTCTATGATCCTATAGTTTACTGAGACGCTACACTGTCTCTGCATTCTATGATCCTATAGTTTACTGAGACGCTACACTGTCTCTGCATTCTATGATCCTATAGTTTACTGAGACGCTACACTGTCTCTCTGCATTCTATGATCCTATAGTTTACTGAGACGCTACACTGTCTCTCTGCATTCTATGATCCTATAGTTTACTGAGACGCTACACTGTCTCTCTGCATTCTATGATCCTATAGTTTACTGAGACGCTACACTGTCTCTCTGCATTCTATGATCCTATAGTTTACTGAGACGCTACACTGTCTCTGCATTCTATGATCCTATAGTTTACTGAGACGCTACACTGTCTCTCTGCATTCTATGATCCTATAGTTT
>NC_139716.1:43209670-43222170 GCF_964188405.1 Protomyctophum parallelum
TTTCCTGTTGTAATGTAATGTGATTGCTTGTTTATTCTTTGTTCACCTATGAATGAATAATATACGGGGTTTTTTAACAAATCTTTATAACAGCTCATAGGCCTGCAATACAATACAATATAATGCAATGCAATGCAATGCAATCCAATACAAAGTTATTAATATTATACAAGTTGCAACTTGCAATACACCATCATGCAGAGATCAGACCCAGGGGGATCTACTAACAGTTCTCGCAGCTTTCTTCGTTTCATTATGTTTTTAGTTTTAAATTGTTTTAATGTACTGCTTGTCCTCAATCTTTTTTGATTGATTGAAATATTTATTAACAGTTTGTAGAATTTACAGTACATTTTAAGCACAAACTCAATACAAAGACTGTCAACTGTGAGTGGACGACCCAATTAAGCATTACACTTGTTTACAACAGGGTCCACATTGTTCAATTCATCAATCAAATACAATGAAAGAAGGTTACGGTACATTTTTACAATAACATTTATTTTTTGGTGAATTGAACATGGTGGACCCTCTTGTAAACAAGTGTAATGCTTAATTGGGTTAACACTCACAGTTAACAGTCTTTGTATTGAGTTTGTGCTTGAAATGTACTGTAATTCTGCAAACTGTTAATAAATGTTTCAATCAATAAATCAGGCTGTGCGCGGTCCTGCGGAGCGGAGCGCTCCAGAGTCCAGATTGGTCCATTGCTCCGCTCGGTTCACGTCGACGTGACGACGTGCGCGCTCTGGAGTGTCCCAGTCTCCCAGTGTTGCCATATGCTTGTTATAAGCTACTTTGGGCTTGTTTTCTGTAAAGTTGGTTGCGGGTTGTTTTAAAAGTGTGGTTATTTTGGCTTGCTTGAGTTGCTTCCATAAAAAATAAAAATGTATAATCATTGCTTAAATCAATTCTCAAACATTTGCATGAACAAGGACTTAACAAATTAGCCCAATGTATTTATCTGCAGACAGACAGACAGACAGACCATCAGAAAAACATGCTTAACTTTCAAATAGCATCTGCCTATTCCAAGTATTTCACTTTTTGGCTAATAAATAACAAGCCAGACTAATATCACACAACATTGTCGATCCGCCGGCAGGCAATTTTGTTTTGCCAACGGCTGATTCGGTCTGACTTATTAGCCAGGCTACTAGTCAGTGGCTTCTTTTGGTTTTGGGCTTGCTTTCACCTGGTCGCTTATTTCTCCCACACAATCTGGCAACACAGTCCCAGTGTTTTGTGTTGAGTGTGTGCAGTGCACAGTGTCACCTTGTCGGCTCTGACAGAGCGGTGAGACAGACAGCCCAGTGACCGACCAGAGAGACACCATGGCGGACACCAAAGCCAAGACCTCCCCGAAGGCTGTCAAGTTCCTGTTCGGAGGACTCGCTGGGTGAGAGTTATATGAGGATATATGCTAATTATGCTAACGATGCTAACAGAACTCACTGACACTAGCTGTACTGTGCTGTTTATATAAGGCATTCACTATGCTAATGCTAACAACACTGTGTTTAAATGTCATTCACTGTGCTAGTGACGATGCTAATGCTAACAACACTGTTTAAATGTCATGCAGCATGTGCTGCTGCTGCTGTCACTGTAGGCTACTTCTTGACCGTATCATACGCTAATTATAAAGTACTGTACATATTGTCTTTTAGCATCACTGCCTAATAATCAATAAAGTAACCCAGAGTGACAGCACTGTGCATTTAGTGCTGAATGTCATTCACTACACTATTATTATAATGAATGAATGAATGCATTTATACATTCCAGGTTGAGACAAAAAAAATTCATGCCTCAATATTTGCCCTGACATTTTTAATGTCAGAGAAGAAAACCCTTTTCTCTGTATGGTTTCCAAAAGGTAAAGATATTTCTGGCTAGCTACAGATGATAAACTTAGGACAGACACGTGCATTTTTAGACAGGGGTGAAACAACTGCTTAAATCAGGCTTAAATTGCTTATTTAGTCAGCCTGTGGCAGTATACTGCTTCCCTGAGATTGCATTGGGAAAACATGGGCTAACTTGTTTCACGCCCGTCTAAAAATTAAGACGGGGGTCTTCATAGCCTAGCATAAACCAGGGGCTTTCAAATAGATTATTGCGGGGGCCACACCTGTAGAATGATTGTGTGGGGGGGGCCGCACATGTGCATGGTTTGCGCGGAACATTTGTGGTTTCTCAAAATGCATTTTGTGCTTAAACATGAAGATTTATGTTTATATAACATATATTTGTTTACAGTAATGAGCAGGATAATATATGCATATACAGGTCTATGCTACCTTAGAATAGATGTAGACCTATTTCACGGTGCATAATCATAATTGCCTTGACAATAACGAGCATCAATGAGCACCAGCTGAACACACAAACACAGGGGGGGGGGGGGGCACAAGTAGTGGTGGATCTCACGGTAGATATGTATCACGATACAGAGGCCACAATACGATATATATATCGATATATCTCGATTAAACATTTATTCAAAAATAATGACCATGTTGCACAAATACAATAAAGAACTATCAGGCCCACACTACTAGTTGTAAATGCATACGGAGTACACCCCCTGTGGGGGTGTGGAGGCCTTTTTGGGGCGGTTATGGACAACGTTGGTCCGATAGTCTCCACACCGGCCACTGCACCCCCTGCGGTGCCCCCACTGGCCTACTTGGAACGATGCAAGTTGGAAATGCATGCCCCACCCAGATATTATGCATTGGAGCCTCTACAGCGGTGCCCGTTGGGCACTGGCCTACTTGGAAGTTGGAACGATGCAAGTTGGAAATGCATGCCCCACCCAGATATTATGTCTGTCTCCCTTTAGCCTGACCTAAGCAGAGACATTTCTGGCCTAGATGGGAGGGTCGCGCCTCAGAAAAGCACGCACCCTGATTGGATCTCATCGATCTGTCCGTCACCCCCGGCCCCTCCTCTCCCCCCTAGTGCAGCGCTACGTCACATAATTTAGAGCGACGCCCACCCGGAAGGGTTGACTCCCACTTTTAGACTGGTTCAGCCCACAGCTTTTTCCAGGCTTTCATCTTTCGCGCAGACGAAATGAAAGCCTGGGTATCGAGGCTAGTCTCCCTTTGATGCCCATGTATTGAGTTCTGTGTCAGGCATGCCCAAATATGTGGTCAGAACAGGCCAGTTCCATATATGGACACTGGGAAGGGGCCCGGTCCAGAGCCCGGGCAGAGGCCTTTTTGGGGCGGTTCTGGACAACCAGCTGTACGGGGTTTCCTTGGCAGTTCACGCTCCAACCACTAGGGCCGAGTGCTTCAACGCTGGAGAGCCTCACAGGGGACTTGGTCTAAACATCCTAACAAGGGCTCTGGGAAGGGAATGCATTGCAACTTGCTAGGGGTGCTTTGATAACGTTGAACAGAGGTATGTTTGGCAACACTGCGACTGGTATGTTTGGCAACACTGCGTCACCCAGACAATTCATGCCGTTTATTGCTGTAACCTCTCGATCGATTCACCTATCGTCCGGATTGTCAATCGATATATTGCCATATCGATTAATTGAATGCACCACAAGGGGCCCCCCATGTGTGTGTGAATACCCCTGGTATTAACACAGCTCTTATTTTACATTCCACAGACCAGAAGTCAGAGCGCTCTGGCCACGTTCAGGTGCTTTATAGACATATCTTGTTCATAGACGGTTGCTTCCGCTCTCAAACGAGCACTTGCCCGGTCGGGTAATCTGAAACTCCACCTGCCAAAAGGTTTTATTTACCTGCCAGGGGCAGGTGGGCAACCCTTAGTGTTATATGTACCTTCCAGGAGCAGGTGGGCAACCCTTAGTGTTTTATTTAGCTGCCAGGGGCAGGTGGGCAACCCTTAGTGTTTTATTTAGCTGCCAGGGGCAGGTGGGCAACCCTTAGTGTTTTATTTAGCTGCCAGGGGCAGGTGGGCAACACTTAGTTTTATTTAGCTGCCAGGGGCAGGTGGGCAACCCTTAGTGTTTTATTTAGCTGCCAGGGGAAGGTGGGGAACCCTTAGTGTTTTATTTAGCTGCCAGGGGCAGGTGGGCAACCCTTAGTGCTTTATTTAGCTGCCAGGGGCAGGTGGGCAACCCTTAGTGTTTTATTTAGCTGCCAGGGGCAGGTGGGCAACCCTTAGTTTTATTTAGCTGCCAGGGGCAGGTGGGCAACCCTTAGTGTTTTATTTAGCTGCCAGGGGCAGGTGGGCAACCCTTAGTTTTATTTAGCTGCCAGGGGCAGGTGGGCAACCCTTAGTGTTTTATTTAGCTGCCAGGGGCAGGTGGGCAACCCTTAGTGTTTTATTTAGCTGCCAGGGGCAGGTGGGCAACCCTTAGTTTTATTTAGCTGCCAGGGGCAGGTGGGCAACCCTTAGTGTTTTATTTAGCTGCCAGGGGCAGGTGGGCAACCCTTAGTGTTTTATTTAGCTGCCAGGGGCAGGTGGGCAACCCTTAGTGTTTTATTTAGCTGCCAGGGGCAGGTGGGCAACCCTTAGTGCTTTATTTAGCTGCCAGGGGCAGGTGGGCAACCCTTGGTGCCAATGCAATTGGAAACGTTGTGTAATTGTTATGTAACATTGTAACCTTATGTAATGTTAAACATTACACCTTTTTATAAATAGTAGCACACAGTCCATGCAATTGTCTGTCTGTCTGTCTGTCTGTCTGTCTGTCTGTCTGTCTGTCTGTCTGTCTGTCTGTCTGTCTGTCTGTCTGTCTGTCTGTCTGTCTGTCTGTCTGTCTGTCTGTCTGTCTGTCTGTCTGTCTGTCTGTCTGTCTGTCTGTCTGTCTGTGTAAGAGACTGCCCACTTAAGGTCATGACCTCTGAGCCATGTTGTCAACCTTTAAAGACTCAACTGGTTCCCCAGCGTGTGTGAGTGAGAGACAGAGAGCGAGAAACATGTCCAGCTGGTTTAATAAGCATTTCACTTTAAAAATAAAAATATTTTAAACATGTTAAGTACTCAACAAGTTTGTTTTTGCTTTCTCTCTCTCTCTCTCTCTCTCTCTCTCTCTCTCTCTCTCTCTCTCTCTCTCTCTCTCTGTCTCTCTCTCTCTCTGTCTCTCTCTCTGTCTGTCTCTCTGTCTGTCTCTCGCTGTCTCTTGCTGTCTCTCCCTGTCTCTCTCTCTCTTTCTCTCACTCTCTCTCTCTCTCTCTCTCTCACTCGCTGCCCCTGTCTCTCTCTCGATGTCTCTCTCTCTCTCTCTCTCTCTCTCTCTCTCTCTCTCTCTCTCTCTCTCTCTCTCTCTCTCTGTAACCCTTGAATAATTTCTGTAAGTGAATGCTGCTGTATAGTGTTATAATCTACTTTGTAACTGTGTTATAATCTACTTTGGGCTTATACTCCGGAGGGGGGGGGGGGGGGGGGGGTGTGTGTGTGTGTGTGTGTGTGTGTGTGTGTGTGTGCGATATGAGCTTGTAGATCTGCTATTTTTAAATAGCTAAAGCATAACATGATGCTGACACCAAAATGGGTGCCCGGTCAGAATGGGTTAACTTGCACCGGCCTCGACGACCTCACAGGCATATGCAAAGGCTCAACGTATGTTATTTATATAGCATTTTATGTACACTCTATAGTGTATACGCATAGTTTATTATATAGATATTCCACTGTTAGACGGATGGTAGGTTTGTAGCTTACGTATGATTCTTGATGACTATTTGTTATGTATTTGATGTATTACCATGCGTTGTTCTTGCTTACTGTAAATTGCTCTGGATTAAGAGCATATAGGTCTGCTAAATGCCTTAATTGTAATTGTAAATGTAGATTTATTTCTACATTAAACAAGTCAGGAAGGTCTAGATCTAGATTCGGACACACCTACAGTGTGCAATCTCAATTCCTAAATTTGAGCAAGATTCGTGCAGCACTATGGTGTCAATCATTTGAATTTATCTTTAACAATGTGAAGGAAAATTAGTCATGACGATTATCTCGTGTGTGTGTGTGTGTGTGTGTGTGTGTGTGTGTGTGTGTGTGTGTGTGTGTGTGTGTGTGTGTGTGTGTGTGTGTGTGTGTGTGTGTGTGTGTGTGTGTGTGTGTGTGTGTGTGCGTGTGCGTGTGCGTGTGCAGGATGGGTGCCACAGTGTTCGTCCAGCCTTTAGATCTGGTGAAGAACAGAATGCAGCTCGCCGGTGCAGGATCTAAAGCTAAAGAATACAAGACGAGTTTCCATGCCCTGGCCTCTATCCTGAAGAACGAAGGAGTATCTGGAGTATATACTGGGTATATACACACACACACACGCACACGCACACGCACACGCACACGCACACACATAGAGTATTTATACTGGTAGAATATGAGACCAGATTCCACACTCACTCCAGAAGGCCACTATATTTCCACACTCACTCCAAAGGGCCACTATAGTTCCACACTCACTCCAGAGGGCCACTATAGTTCCACACTCACTCCAGAAGGCCACTATAGTTCCACACTCACTCCAGAGGGCCACTATAGTTCCACACTCACTCCAGAGGGCCACTATAGTTCCACACTCACTCCAGAAGGCCACTATATTTCCACACTCACTCCAGAAGGCCACTATAGTTCCACACTCACTCCAGAAGGCCACTATATTTCCACACTCACTCCAGAAGGCCACTATATTTCCACACTCACTCCAGAAGGCCACTATATTTCCACACTCACTCCAGAAGGCCACTATAGTTCCACACTCACTCCAGAAGGGCACTATATTTCCACACTCACTCCAGAGGGCCACTATATTTCCACACTCACTCCAGAGGGCCACTATATTTCCACACTCACTCCAGAGGGCCACTATATTTCCACACTCACTCCAGAGGGACACTATATTTCCACACTCACTCCAGAGGGCCACTATATTTCCACACTCACTCCAGAAGGCCACTATATTTCCACATTCAGGCCACTTTTAGATGGAAACGGGCTCCAGAGAAAACGGCAATGTCCCGATACGTTCAAGTTTGTTTTATTCAGCCTTTACACTGTAATGACTGAAAACACTGTAATGTGCATGCCAGGTGACTACGCCAAAGAACCACTTCTGTTCTACTTCCTATCACAAGGCTGTTTGTTTACATCATGGTTTACATTCACCATCGCTAGTCGCTACATTTGCATTCATCGGATGAGCATGGCAGGCAAGGGAGCGCTTGCTCATTCTAGGAACTCCAAATATCGGAACTTGGAAAGTGTTTTCAATTTGTTGCGCTTTCAACCCCCGAAAACGTCGTTCTCGTCTAAACGGACCCCAGCAAACAGTATTTTACTTTGCTGCTTTCTATGGACACTGTTCTCGTGTAAAAGGGGGCCTCACTCCAGAGAAAGACAGAAACCTCTTGTCTCCATTTATCTTTCCTAATTAATGCCCTAACTTTGTCATTCTGTCACAAAAAAGTAGAAAACATTGCCGATGTAAAAGCTCAAGAGCTTATAGAACGGCCACTATTTTTTAATTGGAATCCTGGAAAGTAACGTTTTTTTTTAATTTCAAATGCATTTACTTGTTGTTATACTTAAACAAGTAATTTACAAGTAAATTCAAACTTATGTTAACTTAACCCATTCTGACCGGGCACCCATTTTGGTGTTGGCATCATGTCGTGCTTTAGCGATTGAAAAATAGCAGATCTACAAGCTCATATCGCGCCACCGAGTGGCGCGATACGAGCTTGTAGGTCTGCTATTTTTTGAAAAATCGAAGAACGACTGACATTTTTAGAATCTGATCTCAGGTCAGAATGGGTTCATCAGACCAGTGTGTGTCCGGCGGAAACCTCGTATGAATCTGATCTCAGGTCAGAATGGGTTAACTTAAAATGCTGTCTGTCTGTGTGTGCGTGACAGTCTGTCAGCAGGGTTACTACGTCAGGCCACCTACACAACAACCAGACTGGGAATCTACACCATCCTGTTTGAGAAGATGACCTCAGCCGATGGGACTCCTCCTAACTTCCTCATGAAGGTAGTACTATTTAATACTTCTGATGTTCGTCGACTACCTTTTTCCACTGACAAAACAAAGTGGAAACTAAATGAAAACTAAGCTATGATGACTAAAACTAAGACTAAATATATTGACAATTTCGTCAACAAATAAAAACTAGACTAAAACTTTAGGAAGGGACTAGTGGACAAGAGATCCAGTATAAGTCATTTTACACTTGGTTGCATGCTGAAAATAGCTGATCTACAAGCTCATGTGTGTGTGTGTGCACGTATGTGTGTGTGTGTGTGTGTGTGTGTGTGTGTGTGTGTGTGTGTGTGTGCAGGCTCTCATAGGAATGACAGCAGGAGCTACAGGAGCGTTCATTGGAACTCCAGCAGAGGTCGCTCTGATCAGGATGACTGCTGATGGACGGTACCTGTCTGTCTGTCTGTCTGTCTGTCTGTCTGTCTGTCTGTCTGTCTGTCTGTCTGTCTGTCTGTCTGTGTCTGTCTGTCTGTCTGTCTGTCTGCTGTAACTTCATGAGGACGTAGCAAACACACATGCTTACTGACCACAAGGTGACCATATCAGTTAAGTGCTAAAAAAAAGAAACGAAGACAATATTTGCGTGACCAGATCCCTCAGTCCCTCATTTCCAAGACTTTTCAGGCGTCCCACAAACTGAGACCCTGTCCCACATTGTGACTGGCAGACATCAGTGTTCCAATGCCCTAATAAGTTGGCTTTCTGTCGTAAAGCTCACTCATTGTCCCTTTTCCTGCAAGATGTGCTTTTAAGCATGAGAAATATCGCCAGAGGGTGTTGACAAAATGATGGGCAATATTAGGCCCATGGTCGAATATAACATCAAGGCATTCAACCCATTCTAGACGGGAACCCCTTTTGTTGTTTTAAGGATTATGTTATACTTTAGCTATTGAAAAATAGCAGATCTACAAAAAAGGGCCGTGCTGCGAGCTTGTAGGTCTGCTATTTTTGAAAGTGTGGCACAAATCTTTGAATATATATATTTCAGAGCGAACATTTTTAACTCCCTGGAACAACATATTTTCACTATAACTTAACCCATTCTGAACGGGCACCCATTTTGGTGTTGGCATCGTGTCGTGCTTTAGCTATTGAAAAATAGCAGATCTACAAGCTCATATCGCGCCACCGAGTGGCGCGATACGAGCTTGTAGGTCTGCTATTTTTGAAAAAAATCGAAGAACGACTGACATTTTTAGAATCTGATCTCAGGTCAGAATGGGTTCATCAGACCAGCGTGTGTCCAGTGGAAACCTCATATGAATCTGATCTCAGGTCAGAATGGGTTAAGTAAATAAGTTCCTAACCCCATCCTGTCCCACACACTTCTTTCCCTCAAATGAACAGTTTAGATCTGGTCACCCTTATTATGTTTAATATCATTTTAATTTGATCTTTAACATAAACACAAGGTCACTGCAGCAGCTCTGTATTAAATCATTAATCAGTTTTTATAATAACTCATTAATCGCAATTGTTTCTCGTGACGCTTAATGTTCAACTAAAAACAACTTTCACCTTGACATTTTTAAATGGTGCATTTATAAAGCGATTTTATCCAAAGAGCTTTTACATTGTGCATTACATTCACACACACATTCACACATCTTTACCTAGATTGTGCATCACACACACACACACACACACACACACACACACGCACACACACACACACACACACACACTCTGTATTAACCCATTCTGACCGGGCACCCATTTTGGTGTTGGCATCATGTAATGCTTTAGCTATTGAAAAATAGCAGATCTACAAGCTCATATCGCGCCACCGAGTGGCGCGATACGAGCTTGTAGGTCTGCTATTTTTGAAAAATCGAAGAACGACTGACATTTTTAGAATCTGATCTCAGGTCAGAATGGGTTCATCAGACCAGTGTGTGTACAGTGGAAACCTCGTATGAATCTGATCTCAGGTCAGAATGGGTTAATTGTGTATACGATGTGTGCGTCCTGCAGTCTGCCCGCTGACCAGAAGAGGGGCTATAGCAACGTGTTCAACGCTCTGGCCAGGATCACCAAAGAAGAAGGAGTGGTCACACTATGGAGGGTGAGGCTCGGTGCACCCAGATATACACCACAAGGGGGCGGCAAAATGCCGCCAGCGGCAGGAGTCTCTTCCTGGTTTATAGCAAGGACTGTCTAAAGAGGACAAGAAGCGAAGACCGTAAGGGCGCCGCCATGTTGCTCACATGGTGCTCCATGGAAGGAAAGAAACATGCGCAGTTGCAGACCAAGGAAGCTGAAGGAGGAAGTGTTGGCTGCATAAAGCCCACTGCGCATGTTTCTTTCCTTCCATGGAGCACCATGGCGGCGCCCGTACGGTCTTCGCTTCTTGTCCTCTTTAGACAGTCCTTGGTTTATAGCAAGGAAGCTCTGAGAAGGAAGTGAAGTGGTCACGTGACTGGGCTGCGCCATGACACTTTCATGGACACTTTCATGGGAGCCAAACTCACACAGGAAGTGCAATGAATACATGGCAGTGAATGGAGCCGGCTGGACCAGCTCATAACACACATTATTCATGAACTATTGAGACCTTTTGTAAAGTAATCACTTCTGGAAAATAACAGAAGACATGTAAACACATTATTGTCTGCTGTGTTGTTATTCGATGTGTACACTGTGTAATTTTTTATAGAGGTATGATATCTCTATAAAAATAGAGATACCATAAAGTACAAAGTACATTTCTGAACGCACCAAGTATCGCAATACTTCCCACCGTTTCCTGTCTGGCAGCCAAATATCGCGATACTTCGGAGCCAGAAATGATATACCTGCTGCTGTTTAGATCCTCAGATAAAATTATATACCGTGCACTCTGTGCACATAGAAAAGGAAGTGATTAGAAAACAACCTGTGATAATCATGTCTTCTGTTATTTCCCAGAAGTGATTACTTTACAAAAGGTCTCAATTGTTCATGAATAATGTTTGTTATGAGCTGGTCCAGCCGGCTCCATTCACTGCCATGTATTCATTGCACTTCCTGTGTGAGTTTGGCTCCCATGAAAGTGTCATGGCACAGCCCAGTCACGTGACCACTTCACTTCCTTCTCAGAGCTTCCTTGGTTTTGTGGCCGACGTGGCAAGTTGCAGTGTGGGTGGAGCTTAATTTCCATCCACCAGCTGTCTAAAAACCAGGCAGAAACTGCGGCTCGTGTGTGTGCGTGTTCGTGTTCATGTGTGACCACCTGCTGAACAGCTGTCAGCATTGAGTGACCATAACATCTGACCATACCTCTCTATTACTAAGACTAGTCCTTACCCGTTCTGATATATTTCAACTTGTATAATATATTTGTGTGTGTGTGTGTGTGGTTTTTTATGAATAAAAACAGCAGTATAACATTAAAGTATTCTTCCAAATGCATGGTAGGGAAACGTTTTCATGGCAAGAGCAAGGACCGCAGCATTTACACTTATTAGCCCACAGAGCCCCATTTGAAAAGTATCAAGGACCCCCAGTTTGACATGCAGCTATATATGGACAGTCGCACAGATCCAATTTGCAGGTGGATTTGCGTCCAAAACGGTCTCAATTGTGAGCTTTGGCTTGAGAGAACTCATGGCTTTTGCAACCTGTGATGTTGTGAGCTTGTAGATTAGCTGTTTTCACCAGAGCGTGCGCTGTAGCCACTTCACGCTGTGTGTGTGTGGCTTATGCTTATTAAGACAGTTGTATCTCGTGTTGTGTTTATAGCTAACTGAAAAGTGAAAACGGCCACGCGATGACGCACGCGCACACATACGAACGTGCGCACTCACAGCTTAAGTAGTTTACACACACACACACATGCTCACAGCGAAAGTAGTCTGCACACACACACACACACAACCTCCGTGTTGGCTGAGGGCGGTGTGAAAAAGGGTATAGGTGCGTGGAAGAATGCGCTAGGGTCCTTGAGGCTGTTCTTCGTGGCATGTTGTTTGTTGTATGTAGTAATTGTGTCGATGCGTAAGGGGGTTGGAAATATCCCGATCGCTCGCCCGCTGTCTATTGCGAGCAAAATTGACAGCGGGCGAAACAACTGAAGTTAGGCGGAAAACTCGAGCAAAATTGACAGCAGGCGAAACAACTCAAGTTACGCGGAAAACTGTGTCCCAGTATTAATCAGTGACCGTCCCAAAATGCAATTCACTGGTGACACGTGATTTCTGGGGAGAGGAGTTTTGCCGCCCTGTGGCTGCGGGGGGTACTGCATGCGTTTTTAATTCACTAATAAATTAATTAATAATCATTAATGTGTCAAATCGAAAAAAGGGCTCCGTTACGCCCTCCATATTCATATGGTCAATGCCTGTGTGAAAAGTGGGAGCGATTGGTGCAGGCAATGAGGAGATAATGAGGAGATAATGCGGTCGGACACTCACTCACACACACACTCAGACATTCGCTCTATTATAGTATAGATATTACATGTCTTACAGTCTTGGTCCCAGAAATGTTGTTTTGTATTTCATGATTGAAAGTATATGATATTCAACTTTGTTGT
>NC_139716.1:43224670-43242170 GCF_964188405.1 Protomyctophum parallelum
ACACACACACACACACACAGAACACACACACAGAGAGAGAGCGCTCTCGTTACAGCAGTGATTTGTAAAACTTTTACATCATAATGATTCTCTATTCTGTCCTGATCTCTGGCACAAAATATGTTCATTAATAATTGATAGGAATACTGTACATATTCATTAGGGGGTTCTAGACATGAACATAACTTGGTTTTAGAGCCACTGAGAGGGTCAAAACTGTCCCGGTTATCCTGCGCACACACACACACACACACACACACACACACACACACACACACACACACACACACACACACACACACATATTCTTTTTGTAATAAGAAAGAATGTAATAATAATGAATTATATTATTATGACGTCATGTCATGAACCATGAGCTATAAAGTAGATGAATAATTAATTCAAATCGTGGTTTTTGCTTCTGCTTTGTTGTCCTATCATTATTTGTTGGTCCATATACATGTAAACAATTGTACATTGGGTGACAACTTGGCTAATAATTATACAGTTGGAGATCTGGTAATTCATAAAGTAGAGGAAGAAAAGCATACAGGGGTTTGTGGTTGATAATTCATTAGAATTTCAAATGCTCATCTCTGAAAAAAGTAAAAGAAAAAAAGGCAAACTCCATGTTGACGATAATTAGACCTTAAAAAAAAATACGTAAATAATTATTTATACCGGTATGCAAATCCTTGGTGTGATCTCATCTTGAATCTGGGTGCCCTTACAGAATCAAATATATATAGAGAGAACATTGAGAAGGTTCAGAGAAGGGCTACTAAATGAATACCAGGTCTGAAAGAACTGTCATAGAAAGGATGCCTACGTTAGTGTAGGAGGCACAGTCTAGACCAGTGTTTCCCAACAGTGGGTCGGACACTTTTATATATATATATAAAAAAAAGAAGAATCCCCCCAAAAAGCTCTTTTATTTTCAGTAATTTCATGAAATCAAAGAGGATTTCTAATAAATTCGAAATCAAATGTTTAAGTAGTAGTGAAAATTGCCGATCTACAAGTAGATCTTGTAGAATTTGTAGATCTGCTATTTTCACTAGTTTGTGTCCCGGGGAGACATCACATTTCTGTTTTAGGTCACAGGCTAATAGGTTTGGGAAGCGCTGGTCTAGAGGAGATATAATTGAGGTCTATAAACTTGTCCACCAGATATATGACTTTACAGGAGACGAGTTTGTGAATAACAGGTATATATATGTTATGACCAAAAAAAATGTAAAAAAGATCTGAGTGACTAAAGTATCACTCGGAAAAGATATTTTCTTTACACTTGGAGCTGTAAGAACACGGTACAATTAAACTTACAGAGGAAGTGGTCTAGGCTCCTTCATACTTTTAAGAATAGACTTGACACATTTTTGGTCAACAAAATACTTTTTGTACAATTATAGAGCTGGCTTGTATACAAAAAAGTGAGAGCGTGTGAGTGAGTGCACATGAATTATTGTGGACCTATATTTTAAATTGTAGAAAATGAAATTATGAAAGCATAGGATGTGTATAATTATTATGTGGGATTGTATGTTTTTTCACGATTTTAAAGAAATATACGTGTTTGTGTTGACGCCGGGACAACGCTCCACACGTCCCAAACTCTTCTCCCTTCTGGCTCCAAAACTGTGGAATGCACTTCCCATTGCAGTCAGAACTGCAGCATCACTCCCAATCTTCCGCCGTAGTCTGAAAACCCACCTTGTTAGACTCCATCATGGCCCATAGCACTTACCCTACCCCCTTAGATAGCATTTCTGTAGACTTAGATAGCATCTGATACAGACTTATATCATGTTATGTAGACGGCACTATAATTGCATTGTATATAGTCATAGCACGCCATAGTACATATGTATAGCATAGTAGTATATATGTATAGTCTCATAATATAGATATTCCACTGTTACTTTCTTAGCTTACGCATGTTTTATGATAAATGCTTTTGTGATGTATTCCCATGCTTTTGTTCTTGATTATTGTAAATCGCTCTGGATTAAGAGCGTCTGATAAATGCCTAAATTGTAAATTGTAAATTGAGTCTGGCAAAGAGGATTTCATCCTGTGTGCCAGAAATGTTTCCAATTTCGGCACTTAATCCAGTAGGCCTAAACAAGAACAACACATGGTCAATGATTGATTGAAAATCGTATTTCACAGTATGTAGAATGGGTACATTTCAAACGAAAGCACAAGACAAGTCAATATAAAAACCATGATAAACACTGAGACTTGTTCACAACAGGGTCCACCATTTTCAATTCATAATATTTAAAGAGAAGGGGTGGGGGTGGAACTGAGACCTTTTGTTTATGGGGCCTGCCAGTGCAGCCGTGCTCTTTTAGAGCGGTTTTGAAGGAGTCAAGGGATGCACATGTCTCAATGGCTGTTGGTAGGGCGTTCCACATTTGTGTGCCATCCCTTGTTTGAGCCGAACCGAACATGATTTGCACATGGTTTGTTGAACTCCCTCTTGTGTTGGGAGTGTGGATTTTGTTGACATTAAGGAAGTACATGCCACATGGGTATCTTGGTGATGTAGTGAATCTTGTAGACCAGACCCAGCCATTCCAGCCTATCAAAAGGGGCAGGGGTGAGGGTGAGGTGGGTTCTGGCCTGGGAGTGAGGCCAAGTAGTAGCCTGACCAATTTGTTTTTTGAAGTCTGGAACCTTGTTTTAAGGGCCTTTGAGGTGCTGTGGACTGTTACCATATAGGTAATGCATACTCAAAGAACGAAACCTTGTACAAGGTCACCACACCATTGAGCCAAGGCACCATCCTGGTGCTTATGAGTTGATTTTTTTCAAGCCTTGAAAAGTTCAATAAAGCACTCCAGCATTGCTATATAGGAGCAATGGGACTTGAACATGGAATGTCCGTACAGTGTCTGATCATTAGACCACTGCACCATCAGTCAGACACACTCAGACAAAGTCTCCTGGTAATTTTGTGTTAGCCTTCAGTTAGTAAAGTTGAAACACTCCAGCATTACTGCATTAACTATAGGAGAACAGGGATTTGAACATGTAGAGCTGTATTAACTGAAGGCTATTGTATAGCAGTGGCTCACAGCCTCAGCCTGATGACCTCAGAAGTCTCATATCTCCCCTGAGCCAATAGGCAATAGAGGGTATGCACGTGACGACATCATCATCAAACCAGGAAGTTATGCAGGAATGCCTACTGAGCCTTACTTTCTGGCCTTGACAGCCCAGACATCCACACAGAAAAGTCCTATCTGATTGCATTATTAAACAACGTTAAACAATGTTAAGCTCACTTTGCATGTTGCTTTGCCACTCGATTTGCCATTCGATGTGCCATTCACTTTAAGCCATTCTGACCTGAGATCAGATTCATACGAGGTTTCCGACTGGACACACACTGGTCTGATGAACCCATTCTGACCTGAGATCAGATTCTAAAAATGTCAGTCGTTCTTTGATTTTTCAAAAAATAGCAGACCTACAAGCTCGTATCGCGCCACTCGGTGGCGCGATATGAGCTTGTAGATCTGCTATTTTTAAATAGCTAAAGCATAACATGATGCTGACATCAAAATGGGTGCCCGGTCAGAATGGGTTAAACAACGTTAAACAATGTTAAGCTCACTTTGCATGTTGCTTTGCCACTCGATGTGCCATTCACTTTAAGCATGTGCACACCATACATACTCTAAGGCGCATACCCTCTATTGCTTTGGCTTAGTGGTTATTAAGAACTTAAGATGTTGGCCGGCGGACCTGGGTTCGATTCCTGGGTGTTACGCTAACATACAAAACAACTCTTGAAGGGTCTTCAAGGTGTTTTTTTGACCAGTGTAAGTGCAGCTACAGGCTAAAATGTAGTCTGAAGAGTGAGTCGCAGTTCAGATTGCAATGGGAAGTGCATTCAATAAATAAACTGTGAAGAATATTTATACAACAGGTAGTTTAGTAAGAAGAGCTTGTGGATATAATCACACCAGCCACACTTGGTTGTGCAGTATTTTGAATAACATATAGCTATTAAAGGTAAGGTCATTTTATTTATAAAGTGCCTTAAACTTTCAAAACAATTTTTACAACTAGGTGCACAAGAACATAAATAAATTATAAAATAATAATAAATAAAAAGAATTACAGAGCAACAAAAACACTAGCCTACATCTCAAATTAATTTAGATAGCCTAGCATTTTATAGCTAGCCTAGCATTGTGTATAGGCCTATAGCACTGTATACGCATAGTAGTATAGAGCTAGCAGCTAGCATGCTACACCATGATGCCTCACACAACACACGTTTATTGTCGCTCATTATTAGAAACGCCAGTACGATTTATGCTTTATAACATTTGCAGTGTACTGTTATCGCCACAAGGTGGCACTGTGGCAGCAAAGCCAGATTCCTTTTTATTTTTTTATTTTTTTTTATTAAACGCAAGGCAAGCCAACCTACAGTGGTGGAAAGTACATTTACTTTAATTACTGTGATAGAGTATTTCTAATTTAGAAATGTAGTGGAGTCCGTACATCTCAGAGGCAAATGCACTCTTACTCCACTACATTTACATTCATTTGAAAATGCTAGTTATAGATTTGAATTATTATTACAAAACATATACATTTACCACGTCCTATTTAACCTTTGGCTATTTGAAAATAGCCAATATACATGAAAGCTCACAACGCGTTGCGTTGCATTATGGATAGTCTTACAATTGACCCAAAAGTGACAACAAAACTTGAGTCTTTAAGGTAATGATATTATGGAGATAAAAAAAAAAAAAAGTCAGTCTTCAGGGATGTGATTTTCATTAATGTTAAAGTAATTCCTCCTCTTCTCTTCTGAGAAATGCTGCTTTTCCTAGACTTCACTGCTGTGTTTCATTCTTGTTTTATAACAGCCTGTTACGCTCTATCATCAGTGTGTCTACTACTAGCATATTGGTAGTATGTCAACAGAGCAGAGTGCGATGTAGCCTATACTATAGAGCGAGTGGCAAGATCTTCACAGCTGCACCTTATTCTTATCTAATGTTTCCTTATCTCAAGCCTAGTTATGCAGCAGTTTGGAAGAGCATCTACGCAACCAGGAGAATCCACAGCAGTAGTAGCAGCTACCTCCTTGCTGTTGGGCGTCAGAGCAAGATCGACAGCTTCTACATCGTCATGGATCAGCACCTCATCCCATGCCAGGCAAACCGTTCACTCGGGACATTTGAACTTTCAAAGCACATTTTGTGTTTAATGTGTCTTCAGTGATTTAAATAGGTTCTCAATGTAATTGGGTGCCGGGGCCCGGGGTGGTCTTTTCCCCAGGGACATGTCATGTGTCCGACTTCAATGACGACACAGTACAGTATTGCATCCCAGGACCCCTGGAGGGTCACATGATTGCATCCTTTCTCAATTGAGTGAGTCTAGGATGCAGGATACAGGCTATTTATAGTGTTAATACATTAATACATGTTTTAAACTGATTTAAAGTGTTATTTGTCCAATTACTTCAACTCTGGTAAAGAGTAAAACATTTATTTAACTCTGGTAAGGAGTAAAACATTAATTCATTTAACTCTGGTAAGGAGTAAAACATTAATTTATTTACCTCTGTACCAGAGTAAACCTTTAACTCAGAGCAGTGTTATCTAAATCTGATATAGAGAACTCAGCACAGTGTTATTTGTCAAAACACTTAAACTCTGATAAAGAAGGAACTCTTGGGCTAGTGTTAAATGTTGAACGATTTCCAAAGTGTTAATTTAACTCTAGACAGTGTGGACCTATATAGAGTATGAAAAAGAGTTGAAATGGACTCTGTGAGAGTCAATTCAACACCAGACTTTTTGCTGTGAAGCATTGTTTGAATTTGTTTCCACCAATTACAATCTGCTAGTTTTATCACTTCCTATGTGTTCTCTCTTTGGATTGGATAAAACTGCTATCCCGACCTAAAAACGTGTTTTCTGTTTACAAATGTGCACATGACTCACCTTGAGTGTGTGTGTGAGTGGTGTGTCCCCCACTCCATTGTTTGCTAACAGTTTTGCTAATGACTAGCTGCAGGTTGAACCAGTTTCTCTCTCACACACACACACACACACACACACACACACAATAGAATCTTGTGTTTTTATTGGTCAGGTGATAAGCTACAACACATTTTTACAGTCATTTAATGTCTAATTGTATCATACAGTATGTAAAGCCTCACTCCTGTCATTCATTCATTCATGAAGACATTTATTTAAAACATGGCAGTACCGTTATCACGATATGTATAATTATATTCATATAATTATGACTAATACAATATTTATCCTTAAAGAGCAGGACATCACCTCTAGAGTCCATTACAGCATTAGTTATTTTTTTTATCTATCGACAACCACTCACTCCATGGAGATTATAGTTTTGTTTTGGTCACATTTACTGAGACAATTACCGTAAACAATATTTAACTAATGTTAACTTAATAAAAGACCAAATGTTAACATTCCTGAGGCAAATAATCCAATATTTAACTAAAGTTAACTTAATAAAAGACCAAATGTTGTAACAAGATTATGTCAACAAGACAATGTATTTGTACCGTAAAAACAATCTGTCTGTCTTGTCTGTAATGGAGTCCAGAGGTGATAGCATGCGAGCGAGTCGGGGGCATCCATCCATATTTGAAATTTGGACGTCGGAGAGGTGTGTGTGTGTGGGGGGGGGAATGTGGGGTCATGTGGTCAGGTTTAGTAGCCAGCGGTGTCCAGGTATGTGCCGACCTCTAGAGCGCGAAGGTTCAGCTTCGATCCGTGAACACCTGACACGCCTTTTACTATCACTAGAGCTGGAGACAGACAGAGACACACAGGTTAGACAATTTACTATCACTAGAGCTGGAGACAGACAGAGACACACAGGTTAGACAATTTACTATCACTAGAGCTGGAGACAGACAGAGACACACAGGTTAGACAATGTACTATCACTAGAGCTGGAGACAGACAGAGACACACAGGTTAGACAATTTACTATCACTAGAGCTGGAGAGGAGACAGACGGAGTAGACACTTTTACTATCACTTCTGGAGAGAGACACAGACTATTTACTATTTACAATTTAGGCATTTAGCAGACTATTAATCCAAAGCGATTTACAAGAGTAAATGGAGAGTCTGGGACGTGTGGAGTGTTGTCCCGGCGTTTTTAGTGAATGTTCATCCAGCTTCCCTGTGTTGGCTGATCTCAGCACGTGTGGGGTTTGTAGGGTCAGATCAGACTTTGAATATATGGGGGTGCCATAACTTTGGTTGCTTTAAAGGCCAGCATCAGAGTTTTGTACTCTGTAACCAAAAGCCAATGGAGGGAGCGTAGAAGGGAGGAGACATGTGAGAGATTTGGCTGGTTGAAGACCAAGCGAGCTGCGGCATTCTGGATAGAGAGGCTTAAGTGCGCATGCCGGTAGGCCAGTAAGAGAGTTACAAAAGTTTGATGTCTGGATAAGGAGCTGGGCTGACTCCTGGGTGAGGAAGGGTCTCTAATCCTTCAAATGTTAGAGTGACCGCTGTAATGTGTGCTTTGAAGGGCAGACAGACAGACAGGCAGGCAGACAGACAGACAGACGTTCAGCTACATGTCTCACCCTGTCCCGTCCTGTACACTCCGATGTTGTAGGTCTCTGTCTCGGGGGGCGTGGCCTTCGTCCTGATGTCCATGCTCTTTGCTGATTCGTCCCTGATGAGGTTCCTCAGCATGGTGCACCTAACCCCGCCAACCGTGAAGCCGGTCGTGAACAGAGCGTTCTCGTCCCCGACGAGCTTCTTTATCTCCTCCGGCTGTACGAGAGAGAGAGAGAGAGAGACATCAGTTAAAACCAGAGGTAAACAGAGCATCACCTACTAGCTCAGGGGTTCCCAAACTGTGGTGCATGCCCCCCTTGTGGTGCACGAACGCCCGGGGTGAGGGACATGAAATGGGTAATGGCAGTTTTATGGTGTTCAGCACAAACGGCAAAATCTGGTAAGCCCCAAATTGACAGTAATGAGCCCGCAGACCCCCATTTGAAGAAGACATGCCAGGGACCCCCACAAGAGAAGATTTTTACAGCTCTAGTAGTGATTCTCAACCCGTTTAATTTCAAGGACCCCCAGTTTGACATGCATTAGTCTACGGACCTCCATTTAAGCAGCTGCGGGAGTATAACAGCTGTATTTCTCTCTGTGATTATTTGCCATAATCATATTAAAAAAAATGTATCATTTTCGCCCAAATGCAACGAGACTTAGTGTTGGGGGGTGCGTCAGCTAGGTCAGGAATGTTTTGGGACCACTGTACTAGCTTATTGATCTCTTCTGGATGAGAGAGAGAGAGAGAGAGAGAGAGAGAGAGAGACAGGCAGAGAGACAACAGAGAAGGGCAGAGAGAGAGAGACAGACTAAGGATATAGTTAGCACCACAAAAAGAAAAAGATCACACCTGTGTGAAGTGAGGGGCGCTCTTATCATCGTACTACGTATCACATTCTGGCCAGACACTTTTGGTGGTCTACACTACACTACACTACACTACACTACACTACACTACACTACACTACACTACACTACACTACACTACACTACACTACACTACACTACGAAAGCGGATGGTAATTTACATCAAGTTGTAACTTCACTGATTTAGTCATTTGTAATCATCAGGCAGGAAACCACAAGCCGCAATCGGAAAGTACCCACAATAATTCCTGTGATCAGATAGAGGGCCTACCCAATACAATCCTTGATGCAGCGTAGTTTGCCGTTTCTTAGTGTACTTTCCAGAGACTATTAACCCATTCTGACCGGGCACCCATTTTGGTGTTAGCATCATGTTATGCTTTAAGCTATTGAAAAATAGCAGATCTACAAGCTCATATCGCGCCACCGAGTGGCGCGATACGAGCTTGTAGGTCTGCTATTTTTGAAAAAAAATCGAAGAACAACTGACATTTTTAGAACCTGATCTCAGGTCAGAATGGGTTCATCAGACCAGTGTGTGTCCGGCGGAAACCTCGTATGAATCTGATCTCAGGTCAGAATGGGTTAAGTGTCTGTATACCTTTGTTATCCAACGGGGAAATTGTATTTTATTGGGTAGGCCCTAAAATTATGATCGTGGGGAATTATTTTGTGTAGTACTTATTTCGGTTGTGCTTTCCTGCCTGATGACTACAACATATACAACATGGAGGATGTAGTTCTATAGTGATGTCACTGTGAATCCAACATGGAGGATGTAGTTCTATAGTGATGTCACTGTGAATCCAACATGGAGGATGTAGTTCTATAGTGATGTCACTGTGAATCCAACATGGAGGATGTAGTTCTAGTGATGTCACTGTGGATCCAACATGGAGGATGTAATGTGTCTAGTTTCCTATGTAAGTACCAAAAATATAGAGTGCCTTACAGGTCCATTTGGTTCCATTAGACCCTTACAGGTCCCTGTAAGGGTCCATTTGGTTCCATTAGACCCTTACAGGTCCCTGTAAGTGTCCATTTGGTTGTAAGGGAAGAGAGGAGAGGAGAGAGAGGAGAGGAGAGGAGAAACAAGTTGAGACACAGAATGCGTCAACCTTCACATACCACAGACCTGAAACTACAAGTTACACAACCGTGTGTGTGTGTGTGTGTGTGTGTGTGTGTGCATAGCTCAAATGACAGGCAGTAACCACACACACACACACACACACACACACACACACACACAGAGAATTGCTGACATCTCATATCATAGATGCTATATTCCTCTTTCCAGTGTGTGTGTGTGTGTGTGTGTGTGTGTGTGTGTGTGCCTGACTAACAGGAAGTGCAATGCGGACAGAACGTGTTCTTGTGTCTACTTCCTGTAAAGGCCTGAGCTCATGACCATATAAGGAGACAGTGTGTGTGTGTGTGTGCGCAAGAGGAAGTGTGTCGCTCACACTAAAATGAGCCTAGCTACTTTAAACATTTACAATAGTAAATATACTACACTACTACTAATACTACAATAGTGAAACACTGGTGAAAATATAGATGTACAAGCTCACTGTGTGAAGGAATTAATTGTGAGCTTGTAGATCTGCTATTTTCAAAAGACATGTAGGCCTAAATAGAGCTGAAGTGGTTAATGTATAGGTTTTGTAACAATAACCCAAATCCACAAAGTAACTAAAGTTTTCAAATAAATGTAATGGAGTAAAAGTACAATATTGGATATATATATATATAGTGGAGTAGAAGTAAAAGTATTGGAAATTGGAAATACTACAGTAAAGTAGGCTTACAAATACCTCTCAACATTGTACTTGAGTGCAGTACTTACATGTTAAGTAAATGTAATTGGGTACTTTTTAGCTACAGCAAGTCAATTTCACTAGTAGTGTAGCACTATTTGACAACATCAATAATGTGGGAGTTGTAGTCCATTTGAGACTTGACTTGTAGTCCATTTGTGACTTGTAGTCAATGTGGGACTTGTAGTCCATGTGCATGACTTCCCC
The DNA here is from genome assembly GCF_964188405.1 of Protomyctophum parallelum. Classification (NCBI taxonomy): domain Eukaryota; kingdom Metazoa; phylum Chordata; class Actinopteri; order Myctophiformes; family Myctophidae; genus Protomyctophum; species Protomyctophum parallelum. The sequence continues at coordinate 43,235,172 of NC_139716.1, forward strand.
CATGTTGCCTTGTTAAAGAAATAATCTACAGCCAATGAGAGGGGAGAGCAGTTCCATGCAAACAAGAGGCTCTGCTATTGGCCGACGCCCGGTCAAAGTACACACACACACACACACACACACACACACACACACACACACACGTTAACTTTTCACTCCATTTTATGGAAATGTTCTCTTTTTTTTTTGCCATCGTTTTTCAACCCGAACCCCGAAGCCAAAAAACAGCAGATCTACAAGCTCACAATGTCCAGCAATATGTGACGCGTCAATCAGCGACAACCTGCTCAGTTGGGGGTTCAGTGTCTTGCTCAAGGACACTTTGGCACGCTAGACCCCCCCCCTCCCCCCATACACACAACTAATATGAATTTCTACATACTATGAAATACAATGTTCGATCAATGGAGTCTGTCTGTCTGTCTGTCTTGCTTCCTGGCTGCATTACTGTGAAGTCCTTAACCCATTCTGACCTGAGATCAGATTCTAAAAGTGTCTTCGATTTTTCAAAAATAGCAGACCTACAGGCTCGTATCGCGCCACTCGGTGGCGCGATATGAGCTTGTAGATCTGCTATTTTTAAATAGCTAAAGCATAACATGATGCCAACACCAAAATGGGTGCCCGTTCAGAATGGGTTAAAGGATCCATTAGTTATAGTTTGTACATGTTACTACTAACCAATCTGATCCAATTCACTTTATTTATAACAATCGTGTTGAAATTGTTCCACAGTGTGCGTGCTACATTGATTGGTTGATTGCTTTATCAACAGTTTGATTGATTGATTACTTTATCAACCGTTTGCATACAAAGCAAAGCAAAGTACAGTACAGTACAATACAAGGTCTGCTAAAGAGGATTTATAACCAAAGAAAGCACTATGGCTTGTTTCCATTGGTGTCCTTCATATTCAATTCATCAAAACGGAAAATAATCCGTTGTAGTGAGTGTGTGTAGTTATAGTGTGTGTGTGTGTGTGTGTGTGTGTGTATAGTTACAGATATTCTACTGTTAGACAGATGTTAGGTTTTCATCTTGCTTATGATCCTTGATGACGATTTCTATGTATGTATGTATGTATATTACCATGTGTGTGTTGTTCTTGCTTACTGTAAAACGCTCTGGACTAACCCATTCTGACCGGGCACCCATTTTGGTGTCAGCATCATGTTATGCTTTAGCTATTTAAAAATAGCAGATCTACAAGCTCATATCGCGCCACCGAGTGGCGCGATACGAGCTTGTAGATCTGCTATTTTTGAAAAATCGAAGAGCGACTGACATTTTTAGAATCTGATCTCAGGTCAGAATGGGTTCATCAGACCAGTGTGTGTCCGGCGGAAACCTCGTATGAATCTGATCTCAGGTCAGAATGGACTAAGAGCGTCTCATAAATGCCTACATTGTAAAGTGTAGTTACAAAGTGCATATTGTACAGTGAGTGTGTGGAGTGTAGTTATAGTGTGTACATTGTACAGTGAGTGTCTGCTAGGTACCATGGTGTTTTTTTAACCCATTCTGACCTGAGATCAGATTCATACGAAGGTTTCCGCCGGACACACACTGGTCCTGATGAACCCATTCTGACCTGAGATCAGATTCTAAAAAATGTCAGTCGCTCTTCGATTATTCAAAAATAGCAGACCTACAAGCTCGTATCGCGCCACTCGGTGGCGCGATATTTAAATTCAAGGACCCCCCCCAGTTTGACATCCATGATTAGTCTATACGGACCCCCATTTAATGGCATTCATAGCTCTGGGGGACCCCCAATTTATCTTGTAAAATCAATGTTAATTTAACTCTGAGAGTGTACAAATTGAAGCAAATTTCCCCCGTCAGGGTCCATTTGTCCACTCTCAAGAGTTACAGACCCATAAGGGTCCATTTAGTTACAAACTATCATTTAGCTGGGGGACCCCCTGGAACTCCCTCAAGGACCCCTGGGACTTTTGGAACCACTGTCTTATAGCGTATAACATAATGTGTATATTCTCTTACCGTGATGTTCTTCAAGGAGCCGTTCCCCGTCCAGAGGCCCTCGGATCCAGGCTGCTTCCCCACGATGGCTGCCTCCTGGGCAATGGTGATCCCTTCTCTGTCTGGGGCCATGAGGTTAGGCAGGTACGCATCCCACGAAGACATTCTGCATGGGGGAGGGCGAGAGGCATAGAGAATACATCAGGCACTGAGAGAGAGAGAGTGTGTGTGTGTGTGTGTGTGAGAGAGAGAGAGAGAGAGATATTTTGAATGGTAGAGAGACATAGAGAACACATTTTGAATGAGAGAGAGGGGGGGGGGGGGGGGGGGGGGAGAGAGAGCTGGTTTCAAAACAAAGTAATTGATTGCCTGAGTCCTGTGGTGGGAGTTCTGGTCTGGTTTTGGTGAACATTAAGTAGTTTCCCTGATAAAATATTGGCACTCTGGCTATTGGGCGTGTGCGGGCGGCCACCTTCTGGTTTTTTCAAGATCTCCTCTACAGTTTTCTCCTTTTTGCCGGCACCGCCACAAGGACTTTGGTGTGCGTATATCTTCTTTGTACACATTAAGTAGTTCCAGTCATTTGGTGGGGGGCTCTGAGGGGCCACGCATTAAAGATGAATTAATCCACAAAACTATAGCGTCATTTGTATTGTTGACATATTTCTACCATATAGCGTAGGCAGCTCTGGTTAAACTTTGACCCCTCTGTCCCATGTGGAACTATGCTTTAGTGCTGCTGGCGTAGTGATATATACTATATAGTTCCATGTGTCAGAGGGGTCAAAGTTGAACCAAAGTTGCTCTATGGTAGACGATGTAAATTGACATTGTAAACGATACAATTGGTTAGTTTTGTGGATTCTTTTTTTTTGTATGCGTGCAGAGGTACTACAGGGACCCCTGGGGCACCAAATATCTGTGTGATAGGAACCTTTTTGGGGGGGAACGTTGGCCCAAAAGAGCAGATCTACAAGCTGTACAAGTTGTGAGCTTGTAGATCTGCTATCTTTCTGCTATAGGGGAGAGAGAGAGAGAGAGAGAGAGAGAGAGATAGCAATGAGGAAGACAACAGATGAGGAACTGCTTAGGCAAGACAGACAGACAACCCGGAGTTAGGGGGGAGTTGAACCAGGAACCCCCCCCCCCCCCCCTCCCCCCTCTCCCAACGGTAAAGAAGTAATTCAGTATACAAGTACTTTTAAAACATTAAACTGCAAGAAATGGCAGATCTACAAGCTCACAACTTGATCATGATCACAATCACTTTTAACATACTTTAAAAGTAATCTCAAATGCATTTCAACATGATTTAATCATCTTAGACATACTTCAAAGTAATTCAAAATGCATTTCGACATGATTTAATCACCTTAAACATACTTCAAAGTAATTCAAAATGCATTTCGACATGATTTCACCACAAAACAAGCAGATCTACATGCAAGCTCACAACCCGACAGTCTCACAGCACTACATTAGATACTTTAAAAGTAATATTTCCAAACAAAATACATTCAAGAATTTAAGAGTCTTGCCTTTACTATATATCATTCCTGCAGCCTCTATACTTATACCAGACCAATCTACAATCTCAGAGCTATGTGAGCTTGTAGACCGGTCGGTCGCACTCTGGGTTATAGTGCCGCTTATAGGGCCCATACGTGTACTTAAAAGTACTTTCATAAAGTACTTTTTAAAGTACTTTTTAAAACAGATTTTAAAGTCGTTTTCAGAGCAGTTTTCAAAGCAGTTTTTTAAAGTACTGTTGAGGTATTTCAAGTAGGGGTTCAAACTCACCTGGTTTTTAGGAGTGTGCTCGGCAGAGAGGAGAGAAGACAGGAGAAGAGAGAGGTCTGACATAAACCAGGAAGCAGAGCAGTTTGTTATATAGTGCAGGCCACACCCAGCCTACAGGCACACACACACACACACACACACACACACACACACACACACACACACACACACACACACACACACACACACACACACACACACACACACACACACACACACACACACACACACACACACACACACACACACACACACACACAGAGGAGTGGGAGGCGACGAAGAGAGAGAGCTAGGGCGGGGGTTAAAGAGAGATAGAGAGAGTCTGACTGGGTCACATTGAGAGAGAGAGAGAGAGAGAGAGAGAGAGAGAGAGAGAGACCTTTATTTTATTCCTATTTATATTACAATATTTGTACATTGTTTTATCTTGATTGTATTGTTCCACTTTTGCTTTGGCAATGTAAACATATGTTTTCTCATGCCAATAAAGTTCCTTTTAATTAAAATTGAACAGACAGACAGGGGTTAATGATTGACAGGTCCAGATAGCCAATAATAAGCTGATTCATAGAGACATTTGCACGATCAATAACAATCTGACCTCAGTCAGTATGTTGCAATATGATTGGCTCACGTCTGGCTTTGAGCGGGCCAATCGTGGATAAGCCTTGAAGGTGGGGAAATTACCTGCCAATGCTGCAATGGCTACCAGCTCCCGCCCTCTCTTCCTGTGTGTGTGTGTGTGTGTGTGTGTGTGTGTGTGTGTGTGTGTGTGTGTGTGTGTGTGTGTGTGTGTGTGTGTGCACAAGCGCGCAAGTCTCTCTCTCTCGCTCGCCCTGTCAAGTACAGACACACCTACAAGCCACCTCTGCATTCCACAGTCACACACACAGTCACACACACACACACACACACACACACACACACACACACACACACACACACACACACACACACACACACACACACACACACACACACACACACACACACACACACACACACACACACAGGTATGTGCTGGCTAGTCACAGCCTGTGTGTGTGGAGGAGTGTCTGCTATAGTAGTGCACTGAAGTACTTTAAACAAATACTTTATATATAGCTGTAGGAAATACTTGCCCCGTGGTCTTAAAAATCTTAAAAAGAACTTAAAAGGCCTGAAATTTTCACCTCAGTTTAATCTGGTCAATGTTGATCAATCAATTTGAATCAATGTTTGCCTGTTATCTCTCCTAAAGGTGCCAACACATCAACACAGCATGTCAGCATGGCTTTGTGGACAAAATCCAATGACAACAAAACAGTCTTTAGTTTTGGTACACCCCCTGGACATGACGCTAGTACGTATATGTCACAGGGTCCGAGAGGCTAAATGTCATCAAATGGTGGTCCGTACGTGGCTCATAATGCAGTATAAATAATGGTCCCTTGGTGTGAAAAGGGTTGAAAACCACTGAACTGCACCAGGTCTCTGTGCAGAACAGCATAGCCCAGTTGGGATGTGAGGGTTCAACTGGTTATGGAACGCAGACCGTAGTGGTAACTCTGAGGACGCCCCTAGCCTAGGGCAGTGCATGGTTCCCAAACCTTTTCACGTCAAGGACCCTCGTAGTAAATTGTCCGTGGACCCCCCATTTGAAGAGATATGCCAGGGACTCCCGTGAGACAATTTATATTTTTATAGCTCTAGCGGCGATTCTCAACAACGACCCTCAGTTTGATATGGCTACGGACCCCCATTTAATGGCATTTCTTTCTCTGGGACCCCCAATGTATATTGTAAAATCAAAGTTAATGCAACACTGAGAGTGTACAAATTCATTTCGTACACTCTCTGAGTTACAGACCCATAAGGGTCCATTTGGTTCCTAGTTATCATTTAGCTGTGAGGACCCGCTGGAACTCTCTCAAGGACCCCTAGGGGTCCCCGGACCCCACTTTGGGAACCACTGGCCTAGGGTGTCCCCCGGACCCTCTGATCTATACCCGTAGATCTACAAGTCCTACGACGAGATAAGAAAGATGTGGACACTCGTTGCATGCATGCTGTGCCCTCTGTGGCGTGCCCCATGGGCCTATCGTTGACCTGCATTGTCTTCACACAGGATGGAATGTTGCTCCATTCCTTTAAAAATAGCTCAACAAGCTGATCTACATTGACACGTTGTGGTGAGCTTGTAGGTATATCGTCTATTTTGATATTTCAAAATAGTAAAAAAATGGCAAATAAGTTTTAAGGATAAGGGGTAAGATTGGCCCTTTGGTGTTTTAAGCATTATGTTATACTTTAGCTATTGAGAAATAGCAGATCTACAAGCTCATAGTAGCGCAGCACCGAGTGCCGCGATACGAGCTTGACCAGCTTAACCACTGACATAGAAACAGGTTTTTTTTAAGGTCAACATGAGACAGTGGATCAGATGCATAGAGATAGTCAAGTAAACTAATCATCACTCATCAGTCTCTAAACAGTTGAATATCACTCTCTATGTACCGAGGTGAGGTCACTCGATGCAGACAATGATATAGTATAGTCTCCTAATCATATCATTGACATCAGCTCACCAATCTTGCTGCTGTGTTGTTTGCACATTGTCTGTGATGTCTTGGTACAGTGGACAGTATGTGTCTGTGGTGTCTTGGTACAGTGGACAGCATGTGTCTCTGATGTCTTGGTACAGTGGACAGTATGTGTCTGTGATGTCTTGGTACAGTGGACAGTATGTGTCTGTGGTGTCTTGGTACAGTGGACAGTATGTGTCTGTGATGTCTTGGTACAGTGGACAGTTTGTGTCTGTGATGTCTTGGTACAGTGGACAGTATGTGTCTGTGATGTCTTGGTACAGTGGACAGTATGTGTCTGTGATGTCTTGGTACAGTGGACAGTATGTGTCTGTGATGTCTTGGTACAGTGGACAGTATGTGTCTGTGGTGTCTTGGTACAGTGGACAGTATGTGTCTGTGATGTCTTGGTACAGTGGACAGTATGTGTCTGTGATGTCTTGGTACAGTGGACAGTATGTGTCTGTGATGTCTTGGTACAGTGGACAGTATGTGTCTGTGATGTCTTGGTACAGTGGACAGTATGTGTCTGTGGTGTCTTGGTACAGTGGACAGTATGTGTCTGTGATGTCTTGGTACAGTGGACAGTATGTGTCTGTGATGTCTTGGTACAGTGGACAGTATGTGTCTGTGGTGTCTTGGTACAGTGGAC
>NC_139716.1:43247170-43287170 GCF_964188405.1 Protomyctophum parallelum
ACATCATGTCCACTTCCAAGAAAAAGTAACCTTTGTTTCCAGTTCTGAACCAGCGTCTAAGGTTCTGAATCTGAACCGGTTCATTTTCAGCTATAGGGTTCTGAATCTGAAAGAACGTAGGCCTAACCAAATCTTTATCTTTAAGATATAGATAAGATGATGAGACCTTATCTTTAAGGCATTGAGACATTCGTCAGTTAGAGAATTTATTGCACAAGAACATTTCACACTTCAATGACAACACAAAGCATTGTCAAACAGGGGTTCCAGCCTTCCAGGGGGCCCCCAGCCAAATGGACCCTTACAGATCCATCCGAGGTTACACTCTCAAGAGATACACACCCATATAAGGCTCCATTTGGAACCCCCTCTAAACTGATATCTATTTAAAAGAATTGTTCATACATTTCATGCATTGATGCTATCCTATACAGACAACCATTCTATAGCTGTCAGGTTCTCAAACATGACTCACATAACATGCATCATTGTATGTACCAGGGACCCCCCAGGGACACCTATATGAGTCTTTTCCCTATATGAGTATTTCATTCAGGAGTCAAGTCAGCACTGCAATACTAAATGTATTTTAGGATTAACATCCCAATCAGAGATTATACATTACACCTGGTGGTATGTTTGGTCTGCCTGCCTGTCTGCCTGCCTGCCTGCCTGCCTGCCTGCCTGCCTGTCTGCCTGCCTGCCTGTCTGTCCGTCTGTCTGTCTGTCTGTCTGTTAAAGTACATTTTAATGCTAATACTTTTTACACTTTTTAATACTCGAGTGCATTTTGAATTCAGGACTTTTACTTACAACAGAATATTTCTGCAAGGCAAGTCAGTATTGATACTTTTACTTAAAGTAAAACATGTCAGTACTTTTCCCAACACGGTATAATAAATGCTATTATATTAAAAAATAATGACGACATTACAGTAGCATTGACCTCCGGGTCGACAGAGGGCGCCAGCTAGGCGGCGCTGCCCATCAACCAGAGAAGAAGAAGAGGAGGAGGATGGGCTACCATCGTTTTTTCCCCCATCAAAAAAAACAAAAAATAAATCATAAAATAAAATCAAAACAAAACATTTGTTTGCATTAATAAAACCATTAAACTAATAAACCCCAGTGCGAGGGTGGAAGCAGCTGTCCACGGGTCACCCGTTTGCCCGTAACACCCCAGACAGAGAGAAGTCACCTACAAAAACAAGAGGAAAAAGAACATCTGAATGTGAGTTAGCCTGTCGGCTAGCAGTTTAGCATCTGTGCTGTCTGTCTGTGTGTGGTCTTACAGATCTAATCTCTAGCTGTTGGAGACAGTACCCTATAAGGGTCCATTTGGTTACATTTGGCACATTATCAGAGTTATAGGAATGTAACCTGCAAGCGGACCCGTTAGTATTGTTACACACCTGTAAGGTTCATGTGTATTGTGTGTACACACTCAGAGTTACAGACCTCTTAAGGTCTGGTTTGGTTACATTCGTTGGCACTGGATTTGTAGATCTATTAGAGTTGTTATTACTTATTAGCACTGTCTGTGGCTTTTCCTCCGAGGTGGAAAGCCTGGTTAGTCTGTGGCTAAGCTAGCCTCTATAGTATGTTATGTAACATGATTATTTAGAAATATGATCGATTTCAATCAAATGATCAATTTTTTTTCCATCCACCCTCCACAAATAATAGTGGGTCCATTTGGTTCCATGTGTACAATCTCAGAGTTAGACCTGTAATGGTCCATTTGGTTCCATGTGTACAGTACACTCTCAGAGTTACAGACCTGTAAGGGTTTGATTGATTGATTGATTGAAATATTTATTAACAGTTTGTAGAATTTACAGTACATTTTAAGCACAAACTCAATACAAAGACTGTTAACTGTGAGTGGACGACCCAATTAAGCATTACACTTGTTTACAACAGGGTCCACATTGTTCAATTCATCATTTGGTTACATTATCCCTGACAGGAATGTAGGACTTGAAGAAGCATTACATTTAGTTTGACTCTGTTACACATGTGAAAATAGCATGTGTAATGTAACATGCTCCAGGCTATACTTTTATTCACAAACACAGAACATACAACGTTTGGACCAGTAGGCTAAGGCTATAGGTCTTTCTCAAGTATATAGTAGTGTTCATATTTGAGAAATAAATTATAGAAAATTGGTCACCGACCCCCATCTGGAAATATGTTGTTCCAGGGACCCCCCCAGCCATAAGCAAAGATTTGAGTTAAAAACGTTTGTGTCTGAAAGAATATACAGTAGCCTACATTCAAAGATTTGCGACACATCCTTTTAAATGAACAAATCACACCTGTGTGATTGAAATGAGGGGCGCTCTTGTCATCGTACATCAATTTATGTTAGCGGACATTTGACATTGCTACATAAGACACATAAGATGGTCCCTTATTGGCCAAGTGCTCCCACCAACATGTGATTGGTTGGCTGATTTGCTCGTTCACATGACGTAGATTTTCCCTTCAACGTCAATGGCGTTTAATGTTTTGATGTTTTAATTTATTTTACGTCATAGGCTAATTTACCTCATAGGCGCTAGTAGGCGCTAGCCCCTTCTATCTCTTTCTCTCTCTCTCTCTCTCTCTCTCTCTCTCTCTCTCTCTCTCAGTTTTGATATTTAAAAATCACATCTGTGTGATACATTTTCTCATGAACAACTGAATGTATGTGATTGGTTTAGCCGATTTGCTCGTCTACAAATGACGTACATTCTCCCTTCATTGTCAACGGCATTTAATGTTGCTGTTGACACAAGTGTACGTCATATTTGACGGACACATGACCTAATTTCACCTTTCATTGCCAATGGCAAATATGAGACGTGTGTTGACAAAAGCCCCTAGAGCCCCCCTTCACTGCTGTCACTGCTTAACCCATTCTGACCTGAGATCAGATTCATACGAGGTTTCCACTGGACACACACTGGTCTGATTAAACCCATTCTGACCTGAGATCAGATTCTAAAAATGTCAGTCGTTCTTCGATTTTTCAAAAAATAGCAGACCTACAAGCTCATATCGCGCCACTCGGTGGCGCGATATGAGCTTGTAGATCTGCTATTTTTAAATAGCTAAAGCACGACATGATGCCGACACCAAAATGGGTGCCCGTTCAGAATGGGTTAACCCATTCTGGGCGGGAACCCTTTTTGGTGTTTTACCCCTTCAGGACGGGAACTCCTTGTCGGGTTCTTGTTGCTATGTACAGTATGTGAATATTGTATTCATAGGAGACCATTTTCTAGGGTGCGCTCGTTTTACCCAGCACAGCTCCACCTTCTAATACAAACACAAATCCCAACTCTGACAGCAGCCTCGCTCGTCTAGGGGACTACTCCCTCGACTTGCAATTCATGCCTCGCGATTTCAAATCCCGCTGCTACCACTATTTTTTCAACCACAGCGTACAGTATTTTGCATTACTTTTTATGACTACTTTTTTTGGACAATATAGTAGTTTATATTAGTTTTTGTGAGGTTAGGTTTGGAGTAAGGGTTAGGTTTAGGCATAATCACTTGTGTGCGGTCCAAATGAACACAGCACAGCGCTCCCTACCCCACTGACAACTATTAATCACAAGCCAAGTTTTGCTAGCGCCCCTCCTATATCCAGCTTTTTTTCCCCTTTTTTTTTAATATATTTTTTATCCCACGAATTTGTAACCCATTTTTCACCCCTGTGTCAATCATCTAATGTGATCCTGGGCTCTACACACCCTCCGCCAACCTAGTCCCCATATATGGGGGACAAGGGGAGACCAACCTAGTCCCCATATATGGGGGACAAGGGGAGACCAACCTAGTCCCCATATATGGGGGACAAGGGGAGACCAACCTAGTCCCCATATATGGGGGACAAGGGGAGACCAACCTAGTCCCCATATATGGGGGACAAGGGGAGAGCAACGGACTTGAACTCATGCTTCCTTCATGCCTGAGTGTCCAAGTTGCTCCTTTACACCTGACAGGGGGGAGTTTCCTTGGTTGGACGTAGCGCGTGGAAGGAACACGTTATCCCAACCAGCTCCTTTCCCCTCCATCAGGCACCCCGCCTGGCCAGGGGGAGGCAGTTTAGTGAATAGTGACCAGGATTACTGCATGTTTTTTGTGAGGGTACCTACCCTAGGGGACACGGGGAGAACATGCAAACTCCACACAGATTTTGATGTGTGTCCACAAATGTCCAACTCAGTATGGAGTAGCCACGCCCTTATCTCTGGTCCCACGTGGAAGAGGCCGGCCTCCGAAGGAGGTCTGTACAGGGGGCAGGTGTTAACGATGTGCTCGCCAGACTGCTCAGGCTCGCCACACTCGCATGCTGCACTGTCTGCCAAGCCCCACCTCTTCATTGCTGATTTGAAGCAGCCGACTCCAGTGCACAGGCGGTTCAGTATAGGGTCCACTGCCGGCGTGGCAGGTCCTCTCCCTCAACGCCTTCAGCCAGGTCACAGATGTAGTGGTGCATACAGGAGGGCCCAGCAGACTCCCACTCCTGCTTCCAAGATGCTGCCAGCCATGCACTGGTGGACAAGTCCTCCGGGATGGAACGTAACATCTCTTGTGCCGCCTTGTTGTAAGGGTGGCGGGACTTGAGTCTGTTCGGAGGCTCTATTTCCACTGTAGTGCTGTGTAGGATATGCCAGTCGTGTATTTTGGTTTTCCTTGCTAGCTTGACATTGACAATGATGATGTAAGATGACAAGAGTGCCCCTCACTGAAAACCTAGGCTAGTATTTAGTTGGCTACAGCCAGGTGCCACATTTTGAATGTAGTAATGCTCAGCAACTACAGACTAGAGACAATACATATTTTCATGGAAAATATGAGAATTGATATGAGAATTGATCTCAATTCTTATGGAGGGAAATCGAGATTTGAGCGAGATTCGTGCGGCACAAACTAATCCTCTCATCATTGTGTCTGATAGATGGACGACTACAGCTCTGTTGCCATGGGCAACCAGGCTACAGTCGCCATGGACCACCAGCCCACGGTCGCTACGGACAACCAGCCCACGGTCGCCATGGACAACAACAGCCAGGCTGCGGTCGCCGAGGACAACCAGACGGAGGCCGTCGTGGACAACAAACAGGCAGTGATGGAAAAAGTACTCAATTGTTTTACTTAAGTAAAAGTATCCATACCACAATGTAGAAATACCAATATCACAAGTTTTTAAATCTTTTGAAAATAGCAGATCTACAAGCTCGTAGATCGGCTATTTTCAATTGGCCAAAATGTATATAGGGCTGATGTGTTTAATGTATTAATAATAATCAAAATCTGTAGAGTGGAGTAAAAGTACAACATTTGTCTCTGAGATGTAGTGGAGTAGAAGTAAAGGTATCGGAAATTGGAAATACTCCAGTAAAATACAAATACCTCAACGTTGTACTTAAAGGACAACTTTATTTTCTTTCAACCAAGGTTCATGTTTTAGGTTGTTATTAGAGAAAGTAAAAGATGAGTGGTCATTCTTTTTCATTTGCTGCTTTCTTTCGTTTTGGGGATTTTAGCAGTTTTTGACAGGGGGGCGGGGGCATTCGAGCATGGGGCTAAATATGTATTTTTTTACAAAATATTATGGCGATTTATTATTTTATTATTTACTATAGTCCTACTAGACCCCAAGAAATTACATCTGGCCACAAAAGATCACAGGATCTATTGAATGTGACAAACTGACATATTGAGCCTATACACACAGTATAAGCCTTCCCCCAGTAGGCTACCTTCACATTCAGTAGATCCTGTGATCTTCTGTAGCCAGATGTCATTTCCTGGGGTTTATTAGGACTATAGTAAACAATACAAAAATAAATCACCATAAAATTGTGTAAAAAAATACATATTTAGCCCCATGCTCGAATGCCCCCGCCCCCCTGTCAGAAAGAGCTAAAATCCCTAAAACTAAAGAAAGCAGCAAATGGAAAAAAAAAATAACACTAATCTTTTACTTTCTCTAATGACAACCTAAAACATGAACCTTGGTTGAAAAAAACTAAAGTTGTCCTTTAAGTACAGTACTTGAGTAAATGTACTGTCGGTACTTTCCACCAGGCGGCGGTCGTCCCCGCGGGCGGCGGGACGGTCGCCACGGGCGACGGCGTTGTTGCGGAGGTGGAGGTGGAGGTGGCGGGGCGAGAGGAGAAGAAGAAGAAGATGAAGAAGGAGAAAAAAGAAGAGAAGAAGAAGAAACGGAGGAGGAGTAAAAAGAAACAGAAGAAGTAAGTTCACGCCGCCGTCACCGTGTGTTTACGGTGGTTTGCCGTAGAGGGCGCTCTACTCTGCCGCAGCCTGTGTAGGGCTGTCACCATTTACAAATTCAAGTTGACTATTAACATTGAACGTTGGAACGTTCTGTTTGCCTTTAAAGGTGATATAGACAAGTTTCCAGTGTTTGTACACAGAATGAGTGAGTGTTTCCAAACAAATGCATATCTAGCTCCACCCCCCTCCCCCCTCATTCTATTGGCTGAGCCAGGTAACTTCACGCTATGGGATTGTTGTTGCTGCTGGGAGGGACGCTATGGTTTTTGCTTCGTATGACTAAATATGACATTACAAAATTATGAATTTCTATCGATATCATAGTTACAACAATGACTGTTGAGTTGACATGTTTTTTTAAGGGTAACTGTAGCATATTCGCAATATCACACCGAGTCCCGCAAATGAGGAAGTAGGAAGTAAAGGAGACTCACTGGCTCTCAATTCAATTCTCTTTTATTTGTAATCGTGCATATAAAACATATTGCCCCTCAAATGCCCCATGCCACTACAGCATCGTTCATTCATGTGAACTACTCTGTCCACGGTTATTCATTGCAATGAAGAAAAATCACTATGATGATCCGCGACGGCCTGTCACCGTTGGCGAGCACGGGTTGAATGCATGCTTCAAGCCGGCCGGCAGGCAGGCAGGCAGTCGCCGCGGCGGTGCGGGTGAAATACTATTACTCACTTCCACTTCCACCATTTCAACAAATAAGCACATACAACCCACATGAACGAGAACGATATTGATGTAGGCCTAAACAGGAGATTTTATTGGGGTCTGAGTTGTTCTGTGACTAAGGATCCTCTGAGTTCTGTGGGGTGCTTATTGCTGCTGGTGTTGTTCAGTTTCACACCACCCAACCATGCACTATACATAGCGATTCTCATAATTCCAATAGGCTTACATATGAAATCATAAACATACTATTTCACATGAACAATGTTAGTGAAACTAAGATATGGGGATATTATACATTGCAATTGAAATCGCAAATCGCATCGCATCATTATAATACTGCAGTGCTGGGTTGAACACACAGTCACTGCCTCGCGCTGCAATTGGCTAAAAGTTTAAATCCCCTCCGACGTCCCGAGTAGTAAACTGTAGTGGATATAAACAGTGCAGCCACAGGGGGGGAAAGGGGGAGTATGCTGTTGCAGGAGAACACCTCAGCATCATAATATAGGGAAAGATACAGGGGGGAAAGGCCAAAAGAGTACATTTATATATATTTAAATTTTTGGCTGAAACCTTGTCTATATCACCTTTAAGTTTAAGGCATTATCATCACAAATTGCACAGGGCAGATATGAAAATAACGTAATAATTTACAAAATAGCGGAAATAGTTCTAATCTAATATTAATAGTAAATAGAGCAACTATTCTTGCTATTTTTTTAAATGTGTGGACATTTTTCCACATGGAAACGATTGACGATTATGCAAAAATTGCGATCAGGTGTTTATTATGTAATAACTATGACTGGCCTACGTGATGTGAAATCACGTCGTTATCACAACATTTTTTTCAGCTGGTTTAGGATAAACGCTGAAAAGATGTATACAAACCCACGTTTGTCGACATTAGTAGGGCTGAGTGTATTAGTAGGGCTGAGTGTATTAGTAGGGCTGGGTGTATTAGTAGGGCTGAGTGTATTAGTAGGGCTGGGTGTATTAGTAGGGCTGAGTGTATTAGTAGGGCTGAGTGTATTAGTAGGGCTGAGTGTATTAGTAGGGCTGAGTGTATTAGTAGGGCTGGGTGTATTAGTAGGGCTGAGTGTATTAGTAGGGCTGAGTGTATTAGTAGGGCTGAGTGTATTAGTAGGGCTGGGTGTATTAGTAGGGCTGAGTGTATTAGTAGGGCTGGGTGTATTAGTAGGGCTGAGTGTATTAGTAGGGCTGAGTGTATTAGTAGGGCTGAGTGTATTAGTAGGGCTGAGTGTATTAGTAGGGCTGAGTGTATTAGTAGGGCTGAGTGTATTAGTAGGGCTGAGTGTATTAGTAGGGCTGAGTGTATTAGTAGGGCTGAGTGTATTAGTAGGGCTGAGTGTATTAGTAGGGCTGAGTGTATTAGTAGGGCTGAGTGTATTAGTAGGGCTGAGTGTATTAGTAGGGCTGGGTGTATTAGTAGGGCTGGGTGTATTAGTAGGGCTGAGTGTATTAGTAGGGCTGAGTGTATTAGTAGGGCTGAGTGTATTAGTAGGGCTGGGTGTATTAGTAGGGCTGAGTGTATTAGTAGGGCTGAGTGTATTAGTAGGGCTGAGTGTATTAGTAGGGCTGAGTGTATTAGTAGGGCTGAGTGTATTAGTAGGGCTGGGTGTATTAGTAGGGCTGAGTGTATTAGTAGGGCTGAGTGTATTAGTAGGGCTGAGTGTATTAGTAGGGCTGAGTGTATTAGTAGGGCTGAGTGTATTAGTAGGGCTGAGTGTATTAGTAGGGCTGGGTGTATTAGTAGGGCTGGGTGTATTAGTAGGGCTGAGTGTATTAGTAGGGCTGAGTGTATTAGTAGGGCTGAGTGTATTAGTAGGGCTGAGTGTATTAGTAGGGCTGGGTGTATTAGTAGGGCTGAGTGTATTAGTAGGGCTGGGTGTATTAGTAGGGCTGAGTGTATTAGTAGGGCTGAGTGTATTAGTAGGGCTGAGTGTATTAGTAGGGCTGAGTGTATTAGTAGGGCTGAGTGTATTAGTAGGGCTGAGTGTATTAGTAGGGCTGAGTGTATTAGTAGGGCTGAGTGTATTAGTAGGGCTGAGTGTATTAGTAGGGCTGGGTGTATTAGT
Source organism: Protomyctophum parallelum (assembly GCF_964188405.1). Taxonomy (NCBI): domain Eukaryota; kingdom Metazoa; phylum Chordata; class Actinopteri; order Myctophiformes; family Myctophidae; genus Protomyctophum; species Protomyctophum parallelum. The sequence goes on from NC_139716.1 coordinate 43,256,255, forward strand.
AGGGCTGGGTGTATTAGTAGGGCTGAGTGTATTAGTAGGGCTGAGTGTATTAGTAGGGCTGAGTGTATTAGTAGGGCTGAGTGTATTAGTAGGGCTGAGTGTATTAGTAGGGCTGAGTGTATTAGTAGGGCTGAGTGTATTAGTAGGGCTGAGTGTATTAGTAGGGCTGAGTGTATTAGTAGGGCTGAGTGTGGACGACATTAGACTGGACCCTAAGTCTTATGCAGACCTGATGGGCTCAGAATGCCCTCTATTGTAAAGCAGTGGTTCCCAAACTTTTACATGTCAAGGACCCCCAAATTGACACTAATTAGCCCTGCGGAGTGCGGACCCCCAGGTAGGAAAAGGTATGCCGTATAATTTCAAGGTCCCCCAGTTTTGACATGCATTAGTCTACGGACCCCCATTTAATGGCATTTCTATCTCTGAGACCCCCATTTATATTGTAAAATCAAAGTTAATTTAACTCTTAGTTAACCCATTCTGGGTGGGAACCCCTTTTGGTGTTTTAAGCATTATATACTTTAGCTATTGAAAAATAGCAGATCTACAAGCTCATAGCGCGGCACCGAGTGCCGCTCTACGAGCTTGTAGTTCTGCTATTTTTGAAAAATCGTGAAAATGGCACAATTCTTTAAACATATATTCTTTCAAACGTACGTTTTTTTTTTTCAAATCTTTGCTTCATGGGGAGGTCCCTGGAACAACATATTTTCAGATGGGGTCGGTGGCCAATTACATATCATTTTTGGGGTCCTTGTATTTCAGATAACTGTCAGGATTTTGAAGAATTTCTTTTGCATTTTGTCAGGCCTAAATGGGTTAAATAATGAATCACACATTTTTGTCACGACGCAGCGCTAAGAAGAAGACGCCTCCAGGCCCCCGGGGGGCGACGGCGGCGTCGGCCCAACCCTCCGACGAGGCGGAGGGCGTCCGAGTGAAGAAGTGTCAGAGGGGAGAGCGCCGCCGCTGGGACAAGAGCCACTACTGCGTGTTCTGCAGACGGCCGCAGATGAAGATAGGTCGCCACCTGCTGGTGGCGCACAGAACTGAAGCCGAGGTGCAGAAAGCCGCGGCCTTTCCCAAAGGCTCCAAACAGAGACTGTTGTTACTGGAACAGCTGCGATGTCGAGGGGATTATAGACACAATATAGAGGTGGGTGAGACAGGTACATGTCTGTCTGTCTGTCTGTCTGTGCGGATGTCTCTACTTTACTCTACCACAATGTTACACGGGCAGATGCAAAATATATACGAAGATGCAAAGCTACAAAAGGTTTACCATATTTGTAGCTGTTGTATCTTTTAGGCAGCAGGAGGACGTTTGTTAGCAGCTCAACCACTGAAACGTTCCAACACAGATATTATGAATTACTCACCTAATGCTGCAGGTTCCATGTTTAACCCATTCTGACCTGAGATCAGATTCATACGAGGTTTCCGCCGGACACACACTGGTCTGATTAACCCATTCTGACCTGAGATCAGATTCTAAAAATGTCAGTCGTTCTTCGATTTTTTTCAAAAATAGCAGACCTACAAGCTCATAGCGCGCCACTCGGTGGCGCGATATGAGCTTGTAGATCTGCTATTTTTCAATAGCTAAAGCACGACATGATGCCAACACCAAAATGGGTGCCCGGTCAGAATGGGTTAAAGGACAACTTTAGTTTTTTTTCAAAAAGGTTAATGTTTTAGGTTGTTATTAGGAGAAAGTAACATTTATTTTTTTATTAGTTACTATAGTCCTAATAGACCCAAATAAATTACATCTGGCCACAAAAGATCACGGGATCTACTGAATGTGTCAAAGTGACATATTGAGCCTATGACACACAGTGTGGCTTCCCCCCAGTAGGCTACCTTCACATTCAGTAGATCCTGTGATGTTTTGTGGCCAGATGTAATTTCTTTGGGTCTAGTAGGACTATAGTAAATAAAATAAAAAAATATCGCTATAAAAAATTGTACAAAAATACATATTTAGCCCCATGCTCGAATGCCCCCACCCCCCTGTCAAACATAGCTAAAATCCCTAAAACTAAAGAAAGCAGCAAATGAAAAAAAAAGAACACTCATCTTTTACTTTTTCTAATAACAACCTAAAACATGAACCTTGGTTGAAAAAAACTAATGTTGTCCTTTAAGTGTGTACAATTCCCTTTCAGTTTAAAAAACTCATGGCAGCTTGTTTACAACTGAAACGGACTTCCTCTATCTCATGGGTTTTCAACAGGTGGTCCGTGGACCACTGGTGGTCCGTGAAGGTGTTGCATGTGGTCCCTGACCGTGCATTTAGTAATGTAGGAAAGTGAAGATAACTTGTATTTGAATTTATTGTATTGGGTTAGGGTTAGAGAAACAATGCAGTAAGAGTAAATGATCTAGTGACAAATTATGACGCATCGATGTTGTCAGTTACTGGGAAGTCGGAAGTCAAGAACTTCCACAGAAAAGTGAGTTAGAATCTCAAGGGAAACCGTACCGGATTGCCTGGTTGAGTCACCATTACAAGGAACTGTGCCCATATTCAATCGCAAGTGGTGGTCTCCAGGTTGATTCTCAGTCAGGGTGGTGGTCCCCAGGTTGATTCTCAGTCAGGGTGGTGGTCCCCAGGTTGATTCTCAGTCAGGGTGGTGGTCCCCAGGTTGATTCTCAGTCAGGGTGGTGGTCCCCAGGTTGATTCTCAGTCAGGGTGGTGGTCCCCAGGTTGATTCTCAGTCAGGGTGGTGGTCCCCAGGTTGATTCTCAGTCAGGGTGGTGGTCCCCAGGTTGATTTTCAGTCAGGGTGGTGGTCCCCAGGTTGATTCTCAGTCAGGGTGGTGGTCCCCAGGTTCATACTCAGTTGAAAACCCCTGCTCTATCTGACTTCCTCTTCGAAATAAGAGCCACTTGTAATGATTAGTCAACACTAGTTTTATTCTAGTTTTGAGTCTTACTTACAGGACGTTAATATCTCTTTTGAGTGCCTGGCTGTATGCAGCAGAATGTTGTGTCAGAATTCTGTAAATTCCTGTCTCAGCTGTTGGTACGCAAACACGCCATGCATGCCTTTGATCTGCCGGCCACCTTTTCGGCGGTCACCTCTTCACCAAAACGGTGGTTTTGATGGCGGCGGCGCTCATAGTCCATCACCGTGCTCACATCTCCTAAACCTCCCTGGCCAACAATTCCTCAAATTCATCCATTGTCTGTCTACCTGTCTGTGTGTCAGGTGATCCGTCGGGGTCAAGGGGAGATCGTAACCTGTCGTCAGCCGTCACAGGAAGTGAACGCCTCTGACTTCCTGCCGTGTACGCTGTGTCTGGGCTTCTTCCTTAAAGGTACAGTTCTACAGTAACAAGTTTAACAACCTTAATATGTCATTATTATATTTAATCATTATTAGTCATTCTAGTCACTCCGCTGCGCGTCGTGACTCACCACACCTCAGCCATTTCAAAATACGAGGTATCCTCGCACCTCTAATTGCTCTTTTTAACCCATTCTGACCGGGCACCCATTTTGGTGTCAGCATAATGTTATGCTTTAGCTATTGAAAAATAGCAGATCTACAAGCTCATATCGCGCCACCGAGTGGCGCGATACAAGCTTGTAGGTCTGCTATTTTTGAAAAATCGAAGAGCGATTGACATTTCTAGAATCTGATCTCAGGTCAGAATGGGTTCATCAGGACCAGTGTGTGTCCGGTGGAAACCTCGTATGAATCTGATCTCAGGTCAGAATGGGTTCATCAGGACCAGTGTGTCCCCGGTGGAAAACGGTTAAACGGTTACAATCATGGCAACATGAAAATCATGAAACTATTCAAAAATTATTCATTAGAGAAAGTAGTTACACCCCCTTGTTTTATACAGCTGTTCAGAGAGACGAGGGGATAGGGGGCACTTGTTTTATACAGCTGTTCAGAGAGACGAGGGGATAGGGGGCACTTGTTTTATACAGCTGTTCAGCGTGGCGAGGGGATAGGGGGCACTTGTTTTATACAGCTGTTCAGAGAGACGAGGGGATAGGGGGCACTTGTTTTATACAGCTGTTCAGCGTGGCGAGGGGATAGGGGGCACTTGTTTTATACAGCTGTTCAGAGAGACGAGGGGATAGGGGGCACTTGTTTTATACAGCTGTTCAGCGTGGCGAGGGGATAGGGGGCACTTGTTTTATACAGCTGTTCAGAGAGACGAGGGGATAGGGGGCACTTGTTTTATACAGCTGTTCAGAGAGACGAGGGGATAGGGGGCACTTGTTTTATACAGCTGTTCAGAGAGACGAGGGGATAGGGGGCACTTGTTTTATACAGCTGTTCAGAGAGACGAGGGGATAGGGGGCACTTGTTTTATACAGCTGTTCAGAGAGACGAGGGGATAGGGGGCACTTGTTTTATACAGCTGTTCAGAGAGACGAGGGGATAGGGGGCACTTGTTTTATACAGCTGTTCAGAGTGGCGAGGGGATAGGGGGCACTTGTTTTATACAGCTGTTCAGAGAGACGAGGGGATAGGGGGCACTTGTTTTATACAGCTGTTCAGAGAGACGAGGGGATGGGGGGCACTTGTTTTATACAGCTGTTCAGAGTGGCGAGGGGATAGGGGGCACTTGTTTTATACAGCTGTTCAGAGAGACGAGGGGATGGGGGGCACTTGTTTTATACAGCTGTTCAGCGTGGCGAGGGGATAGGGGGCACTTGTTTTATACAGCTGTTCAGAGAGACGAGGGGATGGGGGGCACTTGTTTTATACAGCTGTTCAGAGAGACGAGGGGATGGGGGGCACTTGTTTTATACAGCTGTTCAGAGTGGCGAGGGGATAGGGGGCACTTGTTTTATACAGCTGTTCAGAGAGACGAGGGGATAGGGGGCACTTGTTTTATACAGCTGTTCAGAGAGACGAGGGGATAGGGGGCACTTGTTTTATACAGCTGTTCAGAGAGACGAGGGGATAGGGGGCACTTGTTTTATACAGCTGTTCAGCGTGGCGAGGGGATAGGGGGCACTTGTTTTATACAGCTGTTCAGCGTGGCGAGGGGATAGGGGGCACTTGTTTTATACAGCTGTTCAGAGAGACGAGGGGATAGGGGGCACTTGTTTTATACAGCTGTTCAGAGAGACGAGGGGATAGGGGGCACTTGTTTTATACAGCTGTTCAGAGAGACGAGGGGATAGGGGGCACTTGTTTTATACAGCTGTTCAGAGTGGCGAGGGGATAGGGGGCACTTGTTTTATACAGCTGTTCAGAGAGACGAGGGGATAGGGGGCACTTGTTTTATACAGCTGTTCAGAGAGACGAGGGGATAGGGGGCACTTGTTTTATACAGCTGTTCAGAGAGACGAGGGGATGGGGGGCACTTGTTTTATACAGCTGTTCAGAGTGACGAGGGGATAGGGGGCACTTGTTTTATACAGCTGTTCAGCGTGGCGAGGGGATAGGGGGCACTTGTTTTATACAGCTGTTCAGAGAGACGAGGGGATAGGGGGCACTTGTTTTATACAGCTGTTCAGAGTGACGAGGGGATAGGGGGCACTTGTTTTATACAGCTGTTCAGCGTGGCGAGGGGATAGGGGGCACTTGTTTTATACAGCTGTTCAGAGTGACGAGGGGATAGGGGGCACTTGTTTTATACAGCTGTTCAGCGTGGCGAGGGGATGGGGGGCACTTGTTTTATACAGCTGTTCAGCGTGGCGAGGGGATAGGGGGCACTTGTTTTATACAGCTGTTCAGAGTGACGAGGGGATAGGGGGCACTTGTTTTATACAGCTGTTCAGAGTGACGAGGGGATAGGGGGCACTTGTTTTATACAGCTGTTCAGAGAGACGAGGGGATAGGGGGCACTTGTTTTATACAGCTGTTCAGAGAGACGAGGGGATGGGGGGCACTTGTTTTATACAGCTGTTCAGAGTGACGAGGGGACAGGGGGCACTTGTTTTATACAGCTGTTCAGAGAGACGAGGGGATAGGGGGCACTTGTTTTATACAGCTGTTCAGAGAGACGAGGGGATAGGGGGCACTTGTTTTATACAGCTGTTCAGAGAGACGAGGGGATAGGGGGCACTTGTTTTATACAGCTGTTCAGAGAGACGAGGGGATGGGGGGCACTTGTTTTATACAGCTGTTCAGAGTGACGAGGGGATAGGGGGCACTTGTTTTATACAGCTGTTCAGCGTGGCGAGGGGATAGGGGGCACTTGTTTTATACAGCTGTTCAGAGAGACGAGGGGATAGGGGGCACTTGTTTTATACAGCTGTTCAGCGTGGCGAGGGGATAGGGGGCACTTGTTTTATACAGCTGTTCAGAGAGACGAGGGGATAGGGGGCACTTGTTTTATACAGCTGTTCAGAGAGACGAGGGGATAGGGGGCACTTGTTTTATACAGCTGTTCAGAGTGACGAGGGGATAGGGGGCACTTGTTTTATACAGCTGTTCAGCGTGGCGAGGGGATAGGGGGCACTTGTTTTATACAGCTGTTCAGAGTGACGAGGGGATAGGGGGCACTTGTTTTATACAGCTGTTCAGAGAGACGAGGGGATAGGGGGCACTTGTTTTATACAGCTGTTCAGAGTGACGAGGGGATAGGGGGCACTTGTTTTATACAGCTGTTCAGCGTGACGAGGGGATAGGGGGCACTTGTTTTATACAGCTGTTCAGAGAGACGAGGGGATAGGGGGGCACTTGTTTTATACAGCTGTTCAGCGTGGCGAGGGGATAGGGGGCACTTGTTTTATACAGCTGTTCAGCGTGGCGAGGGGATGGGGGGCACTTGTTTTATACAGCTGTTCAGCGTGGCGAGGGGATAGGGGGCACTTGTTTTATACAGCTGTTCAGAGAGACGAGGGGATAGGGGGCACTTGTTTTATACAGCTGTTCAGCGTGGCGAGGGGATAGGGGGCACTTGTTTTATACAGCTGTTCAGAGAGACGAGGGGATAGGGGGCACCTGTGTATTTATAAGCGCTGGAAATCAAGCACTTCCCTTCTACAGATATGGTGGATCACTGTAACGCACCTGGGATTGACTGATTTAACCCATTCTGACCTGAGATCAGATTCATACGAGGTTTCCACATGGACACACACTGGGTCTGATGAACCCATTCTGACCTGAGATCAGATTCTAGAAATGTCAGTCGTTCTTCGATTTTTCAAAAAATAGCAGACCTACAAGCTCGTATCGCGCCACTCGGTGGCGCGATATGAGCTTGTAGATCTGCTATTTTTAAATAGCTAAAGCACAACATGATGCTGACACCAAAATGGGTGCCCGGTCAGAATGGGTTAAGGTGTAGATTATCGTGACATTTACCACGTGGTCTAATCAGAAACCAGCCAATCAGAAGAAGTATTGGGACTAACCGTTATATTTAATCATTATTAGATGACCTGTATTCATTTTATAATGTAAATAAATATGTTAATTAGACGACCTGTGGAAGCACATGGCCACCTGTCGGAGGAAGACGGGGGGCGTGCCCGCCGACCCCGGCGCTCTGGGACAGGACACGCCCCCCCCGGGGGGAGGGGCTATCCCCGCGGGCAGGAAGAGGAGGCGTGTCCAAGCCGACGCGTCCCGCCTCCTGCCCATCAGCGACGGCGCCACGGAGAAATGCAGTGACATCATCCACCGAATGCACCACGACCCTGTCTCACAGCAGGTACCTGTCTGTCTGTCTGTCTGTCTGTCTGTCTGTCTCTCTGTATACTAGGGATGCCAAACGACTCATATTTGGCCAATCGACGAATCGAGGCCGAAAATCGACTTTTTTCCTTTTTTTTCATTATTTTTATATTTTTGTTGTTGCTGCGCAGCAGTTGAGGAGAACGCAACTATGCATTCCTTTAAGCAACACAACTTCTGCAGCTGCATCCATATGTTTAGAATTTGCATCAATGATCAAATCCCAATAATAAAAAATAAACTTTATTTTGTAAACAACGAAACTGAAGGAGCAGCGGCGCTATCGGCTAGCCGCTACTCCCAACTCTCAAGTGTCTGCAGCCTGTCACGAGCCCCGTAATGAACTGATACGGGACCCACGTTGTTCCGTATTTTAATGTCGGGTCGGATAATAAATACAGTATAAATGACAACTCTGTCCTGCTTTCTTCACGAGAAGAGAAGAGCGCTCACCGCTCAGAACAGAGCAGACCTGTGGCTGTCAGCTCACTTTACGGCATGTGTAGATGAGATGAAAACCTGGGTCTGGGAAGCTCAGAGCTGCAGCCATTGGCTCATGATACGAGCACACGACCAATGGGACAGATCATCGTTGCTAAGATACCACCACGCACACACCCTTGGACGATGGGGTCCACAGCGCTCTGCTCAAAGTCAACTTGCATGCGACGAGCGGCACTGACTGACTGAAAAAATAATAATACAAATAAAAACGATTTTTCGACTCATACGTTTTGAGTCGCGGGAGGCATGAGTCGATAATCGAGTCGATTTTCAACATTTTTCAACATCCCTACTGTATACCTGTCTGTCTGTCTGTCTGTCAACAGTAGAGGAGAGTACAGCAACTTGCAATGGGCCTGGTCTACAAGATATGCTACACTACAAAGACACCCATGTGCTGTACTTATCGCGAGTGCGGAATCTCCTTTGCGTTTGAGTAAAATGGTCACGCCCCCCTCCTACTAGTAGTAGGGGATAAAGTAAGTATATATAGGCGAGGTGCCGCGTCGAACATTGCGAAGTTCACTTGAGCCGACTCGGCCTGGTTCGAGTTGCGACCCGATATGGACAAGATAGTAAATCCTCTGCGATTCCATAGTAGCGTACCTGTCTAACTACTTCAAGAACGTTAAAGGTGGGGGCACGGTGGCACAGTTGGTAGTGCTGTCGCCTCACAGCTAGAAGGTCCTGGGTTCGATTCCCGCTCGGGGCGCTGTGGGTGCTGGCGGCGTGTTTCCTCCTCCGCGTCATCAGTGCCCATACCCGAAGGCGGGGTTGGCGAAAGGGCCTTTCTGTGTGGAGTTTGCATGTTCTCCCCGTGTCCCCTAGGGTAGGTACCCTCACAAAAAACATGCAGTAATCCTGGTCTCTAAACTGCCTCCCCCTGGCCAGCCGGGACGCCTGATGGAGGGGAAAGGAACTGGTTGGAATAACGTGCTCCTTCCACGCGCTACGTCCAACCAGGGAAACTCCCCCCTGTCAGGTGTAAAGGAGCAACTTGGACACTCAGGCATGAAGGAAGCATGAGTTCAAGTCCGTTGCTCTCCCTAGGTTGGCGGAGGGTGTGTAGAGCCCAGGATCACATCACAGGATGATTGGCACAGGGGTGAAAAATGGGTTACAAAATCGTGGGACAAAAAATATAAAAGAAAAAAAAAGAACGTTAAAGGCACACAGACACGACACCAGAGCGAGTCCCACAAATCACGGTCAACCCAGATTTGGCTCAAACAAGTGTTTAAATTGGTTCTCCTGCTATGCCAGAACCAACGGTCATGAAGAAGAAGATTTGATTGGCTGAGCACAGAATGTGGTGATGTATGTATGATGATAAGAGCGCCCCTCACTTCACACGGGTGTGATTTTTATATAAAGCCATAGCTTTGTGTTGGTCGGCTGTGGCTCAGGACGTAGAGCAGGTCGTCCAATAATCCCTGGGTTGGCGCCGGTTCGAATCCCAGCTCCTCCTGTCCACATGTCGAAGTGTCCTTGGGCAAAGACACTGAACCCTACATTGCCTCCAATGAGTCGGTCGGTGTGAGCTCGCCACCATTGGTGTGTGAATGTGAGAAGTGAGGACACTGGCGTCGACTGTTCGCCGCTTCACTTCCCATGAATGAATGTATGAATGAATGAACCATTGTAAAGATTCACCTCCCAATGTATGAATGAATGTACCATTGTAAAGCGCTGTGAGCACTTGGAAAAGTGCTATAAAAATACAATTCATTATAGCTGGGATGCTCCAGTCAAGTGTCTATATTTGCTCCATGCTGGAACTGAACTATAGCACCTATCACTATCAGACCCACTCTACGGATTTCTTAATGCTCAGAATGAACTCCAACTCTTTAAAACTGAGCTCTCTGCCATCATTCGGTCGGTTAAATTGTACTTACAATTTACAATTTAGGCTCTTAATCCAGAGCGATTCACATTAAGCAAGAACAAAAAGCATGGCAATACGTCACATAGATACAAAGTAGTTATCATGAAACATGCGTAAGCTAAAAGAACGTAACAGTGGAATATCTATATAATGAAACTATACATATAAACTATACATATATACTATACTATGTTATACATATGTACTATGAAGTGCTATGACTACATACAATGCAATTATAGTGCTGTGAGGCTAGGGATGCACCGATCCGATACTCGTATCGGAGATCGGCGCTGATCCAGGCTAAAATTCTAGATCGGGTATCGGATCGGTGGCCGATCCATTATCCGATCCGATCCGATAATTATGTGTAATTACAGTATGAAAACAACTCTACCTCCTCTGTGACACAGCAGTGTAGTATTGGCAGTATAACATGTGGAATGCAGCCAGGCTAGCCTGCGCACACATTAACCTGGTCTAATTGTTGCACAGTTATTTAATAAATAATTCAGTGCATTTATATCTGTGTTTGTTACATTTTGTTTTACAAAGTTGGGAAAGTAATGTTTAAGTCAAGCCTTGATGTTGCCTTACACAAAATAATGATTCCAGACTCCACACAGTGAGGCATACAGCTTAATAGGTTATTATGTTTCTTTGTGGGGGGTATCGGATCGGTACTCTGTATCGGCAGATACTGGACCCCCATGTATCGAAATCGGTATCGAATGCCAAAAAGCCGGATCGGTGCATCCCTATGTGAGGCACAGGCTATGAGTCTGTATCAAATGCTATCTAAGTCTACAAGGGGTTAGGGTAAGTGCTATGGGCCATGATGGAGTCTGAAAAGGTGGGTTTTCAGACTACGGCGGAAGATTGGGAGTGATGCTGCAGTTCTGACTGCAATGGGAAGTGCATTCCACAGTTTTGGAGCCAGAAGGGAGAAGAGTTTGGGACGTGTGGAGTGTTGTCCCGGCGTTTTTAGTGAGGGTACTTCCAGCTTCCCTGCGTTGGCTGATCTGAGTGCACGGGAGGGTTTGTAGGGTTCGAACATATACTTGCAAGATATGGGGGAGCCATACCTTTGGTTGCTTTGAATGCCAGCATCAGAGTTTTGTATTCTGTGTAGGCACTGCAGCGAACGGGATTTTGGATCAGTTGGAGAGGCTTAAGTGCACATGCTGGTAGGCCAGTAAGGAGGGAGTTACAATAGTCAAGTTTTGACAAAACTGTTGTCTGGATTAGCAGCTGGGCTGACTCCTGGGTGAGGAACGGTCTAATTCGTCTTATGTTATAGAGTGTGAACCTACAGGATTGAGTGACAGCTGTGATGTGTGTTTTGAACGAGAGCTGACTGTCCAGGACAACACCAAGGTTCCTGGCTGGTGGGACAGACGTTACCAGGGCGTTGTCCACGGAAATAGTTAGCTCCCGCATAGGGTAGGAGTTAGCTGGGAAGAAGAGAAGCTCAGTCTTGTCTGGGTTCAGCTTGAGGTGGTTGGAAGACATCCACTGTGATATGTCAGTCAGGCATGCGCTCTTCCACCTGAGTGGCAGAGGGGGGGAAGGATAGAAACAGGATAGAAACATTTTATGAGTCCCACTTCAACGACGTTAGGAGTCATATTTTGCCTTTTTCTTTCATTTTTAATTTTTTACAAATTGCAGCATTTAACTACCATTTCATTATATATTATAATGTGGTTATATTCATGTGCTAAACAGAAGAAGAAATGATTATTATAAATAAAGCTAGAATAAAAAACAGTACAGTAGTACAGTAGTGCAGTGCAGTGGATGCAGAGGTTGTTGTTTTATTGCGTCCCTTTACTATAAACTGCGTTTTGGGATGCAAAATGCACCCTATTCTAATCTCTGAGTTGTGTGTCATCGGCATAGCAGTGGTAAGTCACCAGAAATTAAATGTGATTGGTCACGTTGTCTGTCTGTCTGTCTGACTCTCCTGCAGGTGAAATGTGATTGGCTGATCTGCCAGTACGGCAGCAGGCTGATGGGGGCGGGACAGGAAGTGAAGTACGACGCGGTGAGCCAGCGAATGAGAGAGCTCGCTCGCTTCCTATTGGTCGTCAAGAGTCTGGACGCCGGGGTGAGTTGATGACATCAGTTATCATAACTGATTATGTAACGGTGTTAATTTTGTTGACTGTGACTAAGACTAAAAGACTAAGGTTTTTGATATTTAGTCGACTGAGACTAGACTACGACTAAACAGTTTAACCCATTCTGACCTGAGATCAGATTCATACGAGGTTTCCGCCGGACACACACTGGTCTGATGAACCCATTCTGACCTGAGATCAGATTCTAAAAATGTCAGTCGTTCTTCGATTTTTTTCAAAAATAGCAGACCTACAAGCTCGTATCGCGCCACTCGGTGGCGCGATATGAGCTTGTAGATCTGCTATTTTTCAATAGCTAAAGCACGACATGATGCCAACACCAAAATGGGTGCCCGGTCAGAATGGGTTAAGAAGACTAAATAGGACTAAGACTAAATGGTGTGTAATTCAAAAGTCTGGAATCTGCTTAAAGGTATATTCAGTGATTTCACTTAATTCAAATATCACTTATTTTTTTGTTTTGCTGTGATAATCCTCCCTACTATAGAGTGTGCTGGCCATAATAAGGAGTTCCTCCCTGTCCCCAGTTAACCCCTGGGGGTCAAAAAACCTTAGGTTTCGTTTTTGGCTCTCTATCCTGATTGGACGAAAGGCTTTGGTCCCACAGCCAAAAACGAAACCTATGGTTTTTTGAGTGAAATCACTGAATATACCTTTAAAAAATACTGTTATGTAATTATCTAATAACTCTTTAATCCCTCCAGGCGTTCCTTATCAGAGCTGTTGGAGTAGACAGACAGACAGACAGACAGACAGACAGACAGACAGACAGACAGACAGACAGACAGACAGACAGACAGACAGACAGACAGACATATAATTAACTCTTTCATCTCCAGGTGCGTTCGCTGTCAGAGCTGCTGGAACCCGACCGGGTGGAGTTGGCGGTCAACGCAGCGCGCCAGGCCCTGGGGTCGCGACCCCGCAAGCTATTGGCCGTGCTCAGAGCGGTGTGTGACATCACCGTCACGGAGAAGATGGCTGCCGGAGACTGGGCGGCGGCTGCCAATGTCACCGAGTTCTCTGAGAGACTGACCTCCGTCTGGGACAAACAGACAGGTAAGACAGACAGACAGGTCAGAACCAACAGAGAGCTAAGGTATACACACAGACAGGTAGGATGGACAGACAGACAGACAGACAGACAGGCAGACAGACAGGCAGGCAGACAGACAGACAGACAGACAGACAGACAGACAGACAGACAGACAGACAGACAGACAGACAGACAGACAGACAGACAGACAGACAGGTCAGAACCAACAGAGAGCTAAGGTATACACACAGACAGGTAGGATGGACAGACAGACAGGTAAGACAGACAGACAGACAGACAGACAGGCCGGTAGGACACACCTTGCCAGTGACCTTTCCTTGTTTCCTGGTTCCTAGCTCCCGTTGTGGGCGAGGCCAAGTGGAAGCGGCCCGCCAGCGTCCAATCAGGAAGTGAGCTGTTCAGAGTGAAGGCCAAGCCTGGCCTGGGGTCAAAGTTCAAACTGAGCCACCGTAAGACACCTGTGTGACCTTTCACCTTACACACCTGATGCACATTAAATAATTTAATTAAACGGAGGCTTTGTAATTAATTCATCCAAATTAATCGCATCTTTAAAGGAGATTTCCGGACAACTCGCTTTCTTACCGTAATATGACGATGATAATACATTGATCACTGGAAAAGTAGCAATAAAAAGAAAATAACTCCATGCTGAGCATTCCTCTGTGTTTTACCGTCGGTCAAATGCTAGATCGAGTTCAATCGCATAATTTTTTCTTCTTTACATCTGTTGACAAGTATTGTGACTGTTATTATTGTTATTAATATAATGTATTTGTTATCATTACAGTTCCATTCTCTGGTCAGGTGTTGGAGAAAACTACAGACTTCACTCCTTCACGCCTGTCACATGGTACGTCTGTTCTCCAATCACATCACACAGTCTCTGTCACATGGTACGTCTGTTGTCCAATCACATTAACCCATTCTGACCGGGCACCCATTTTGGTGTTGGCATCATGTTATGCTTTAGCTATTGAAAAATAGCAGATCTACAAGCTCATATCGCGCCACCGAGTGGCGCGATACGAGCTTGTAGATCTGCTATTTTTTGAATAAAAATCGAAGAACGACTGACATTTTTAGAATCTGATCTCAGGTCAGAATGGGTTCATCAGACCAGTGTGTGTCCGGCGGAAACCTCGTGTGAATCTGATCTCAGGTCAGAATGGGTTAACAGTTTCCGTGCCTTGAATGGATTACTCCAGGTTAATGTCGCTGCCGTATCGGACATACCCGCCTTTTGTTTTATGTGTTTAATCCGCCGTAATGTAATGAATCAAAAGAAAATCCGTCTTCGTCGCGGAGTATGAGACTGGATGCCTTCGCTGTGATGACAAAACCGGAAATCGTCACATGCTGTGGGCTGCTAGGGCTTCTGGGAAATTGAGGCCAATGGAAATGCATTGGGTGCAACGCCTCATTGAAACCAATCTTGTGTGCGTCTTCCGCGTGCACCAAGATGGTGGATGCTACACACAGATCATAACAAACCACGGGAGCTTTTTTTGATGGATTTTCGCGGATTAAAAGCCCAAATAATTCAGCGTATGCTCTAAAGGTAATACAACAATCTCGGCAGTGAAGGGGGGTTGATTAAAATGCGGGTTAATCGTAAAAAACAGTCAAACTGTTAAGGGCTCTATCTTCGTCCATGCTAAACCCCTTGGCGGGGTTGAGGCAGTGTGTGTTTGAGGAGCGGAGACGGCGCTGGTTTTGTAGTGTTGCTCCTTGTTCCGTAGTTGTAGTGTAAGTGCAGAGGAAGTTGCTTTAGCTCCCGGCTTGCCAGCTGTCAAACAGGCTAAAGCCGGTAAGAGCGCCTCTCACTTCACACAGGTGTGATTTATAATGATAACGAGCACCTTATTGAGCAGGCTTATCGAGACGGTCTTTTATCCCATTCTGACCTGAGATCAGATTCTAAAAATGTCAGTCGTTCTTCGATTCTTCAAAAATAGCAGACCTACAAGCTCGTATGAGCTTGTAGGTCTGCTATTTTTCAATAGCTAAAGCATAACATGATGCTGACACCAAAATGGGTGCCCGGTCAAAATGGGTTATTGAACGGGTGTTTCATCTATTGAGCATTTTCTATTTTGTGTGTACCGTCCAGTAACTAGTTACCTTTACTACATTAGTTGCTCCATTTAAAAAGTAACTCCGTTACTTTACTTAACCCATTCTGACCTGAGATCAGATTCATACGAAGGTTTCCACTGGACACACACTGGTCTGATGAACCCATTCTGACCTGAGATCAGATTCTAAAAATGTCAGTCGTTCTTCGATTTTTTTCAAAAATAGCAGACCTACAAGCTCGTATCGCGCCACTCGGTGGCGCGATATGAGCTTGTAGATCTGCTATTTTTCAATAGCTAAAGCATAACATGATGCCAACACCAAAATGGGTGCCCGGTCAGAATCGGTTAAGTTACACCAAAAAGTATTGTGTTACTGTGAAAAGTAACTTTTTAATCACTTAGTTTGTGTGGGTGTCATCGCCTCATTCCTCCTGTAGATGGAGACAAACACCATCAGTGCCAGGCGCCTTTTCCACCAAGATAACTTTGATTCTGATTCTGTTCTTTATTTTTTATGATAGTTTATATCAGGGATACTCAAATAGCTGAACCTGTGGGCCACATTACAAAAATGGCAAGGGGCCAGGGGCCAGTTGATAGAATGACAACATTAATGATAGCCTACTTGATAACTTCTATCTAGTCTATACATAATAAAATGAAAAGACAAATCAAATGTGCATTATTTTATAGCTTGGCCTTCCATTTATATTCTGTCAATGACACATTTAGTAATCAAAGTCATTTGCTACATTTTCTCTCCTTTGAATAATTCTGTGCAATTAGCACATTCAACACAAGCAACTGTTTCCATAAAACAAACTGTTGAGAGCATCTCTCTTTAAATTTCTTCACAGTTAATAACAGTCAGTTATGACTTGGCCCACATTCAACACAAATGGCTTATTCCATAAAATAAAAACCAACTAAAACAATCTAGCTAATATGAAGGACCCCAATGGGAACAAGCTAGGCTTGGGTTTTGAATCATCTTAGCACTCTTGTATTGAACTGTACCTTTCCTGCAAACTATTAATAAAGTCATACCACCACATAGCAGTACTGACTCCACTGTGAGGGTCCATACTGCAGTACTGACTCCACTGTGAGGGTCCATACAGCAGTACTGACTCCACTGTGAGGGTCCATACAGCAGTACTGACTCCACTGTGAGGGTCCATACAGCAGTACTGACTCCACTGTGAGGGTCCATACAGCAGTACTGACTCCACTGTGAGGGTCCACACAGCAGTACTGACTCCACTGTGAGGGTCCATACAGCAGTACTGACTCCACTGTGAGGGTCCATACAGCAGTACTGACTCCACTGTGAGGGTCCATACAGCAGTACTGACTCCACTGTGAGGGTCCACATAGCAGTACTGACTCCACTGTGAGGGTCCATACAGCAGTACTGACTCCACTGTGAGGGTCCATACAGCAGTACTGACTCCACTGTGAGGGTCCATACAGCAGTACTGACTCCACTGTGAGGGTCCATACAGCAGTACTGACTCCACTGTGAGGGTCCATACAGCAGTACTGACTCCACTGTGAGGGTCCATACAGCAGTACTGACTCCACTGTGAGGGTCCACATAGCAGTACTGACTCCACTGTGAGGGTCCACACAGCAGTACTGACTCCACTGTGAGGGTCCATACAGCAGTACTGACTCCACTGTGAGGGTCCATACAGCAGTACTGACTCCACTGTGAGGGTCCATACAGCAGTACTGACTCCACTGTGAGGGTCCATACAGCAGTACTGACTCCACTGTGAGGGTCCACTTCATACAGCAGTACTGACTCCACTGTGAGGGTCCATACAGCAGTACTGACTCCACTGTGAGGGTCCACTTCATACAGCAGTACTGACTCCACTGTGAGGGTCCATATAGCAGTACTGACTCCACTGTGAGGGTCCATACAGCAGTACTGACTCCACTGTGAGGGTCCATACAGCAGTACTGACTCCACTGTGAGGGTCCACATAGCAGTACTGACTCCACTGTGAGGGTCCATACAGCAGTACTGACTCCACTGTGAGGGTCCACATAGCAGTACTGACTCCACTGTGAGGGTCCATACTGCAGTACTGACTCCACTGTGAGGGTCCACATAGCAGTACTGACTCCACTGTGAGGGTCCACATAGCAGTACTGACTCCACTGTGAGGGTCCATACAGCAGTACTGACTCCACTGTGAGGGTCCACATAGCAGTACTGACTCCACTGTGAGGGTCCACATAGCAGTACTGACTCCACTGTGAGGGTCCACATAGCAGTACTGACTCCACTGTGAGGGTCCATACAGCAGTACTGACTCCACTGTGAGGGTCCACATAGCAGTACTGACTCCACTGTGAGGGTCCATACTGCAGTACTGACTCCACTGTGAGGGTCCACATAGCAGTACTGACTCCACTGTGAGGGTCCACATAGCAGTACTGACTCCACTGTGAGGGTCCATACAGCAGTACTGACTCCACTGTGAGGGTCCACATAGCAGTACTGACTCCACTGTGAGGGTCCACATAGCAGTACTGACTCCACTGTGAGGGTCCATACAGCAGTACTGACTCCACTGTGAGGGTCCATACAGCAGTACTGACTCCACTGTGAGGGTCCATACAGCAGTACTGACTCCACTGTGAGGGTCCACATAGCAGTACTGACTCCACTGTGAGGGTCCATACAGCAGTACTGACTCCACTGTGAGGGTCCATACAGCAGTACTGACTCCACTGTGAGGGTCCACATAGCAGTACTGACTCCACTGTGAGGGTCCATACTGCAGTACTGACTCCACTGTGAGGGTCCACATAGCAGTACTGACTCCACTGTGAGGGTCCACATAGCAGTACTGACTCCACTGTGAGGGTCCATACAGCAGTACTGACTCCACTGTGAGGGTCCACATAGCAGTACTGACTCCACTGTGAGGGTCCACATAGCAGTACTGACTCCACTGTGAGGGTCCATACAGCAGTACTGACTCCACTGTGAGGGTCCACATAGCAGTACTGACTCCACTGTGAGGGTCCATACTGCAGTACTGACTCCACTGTGAGGGTCCACATAGCAGTACTGACTCCACTGTGAGGGTCCACATAGCAGTACTGACTCCACTGTGAGGGTCCATACAGCAGTACTGACTCCACTGTGAGGGTCCATACAGCAGTACTGACTCCACTGTGAGGGTCCATACAGCAGTACTGACTCCACTGTGAGGGTCCACATAGCAGTACTGACTCCACTGTGAGGGTCCATACAGCAGTACTGACTCCACTGTGAGGGTCCATACAGCAGTACTGACTCCACTGTGAGGGTCCACATAGCAGTACTGACTCCACTGTGAGGGTCCACATAGCAGTACTGACTCCACTGTGAGGGTCCATACAGCAGTACTGACTCCACTGTGAGGGTCCATATAGCAGTACTGACTCCACTGTGAGGGTCCATACAGCAGTACTGACTCCACTGTGAGGGTCCACACAGCAGTACTGACTCCACTGTGAGGGTCCACATAGCAGTACTGACTCCACTGTGAGGGTCCACATAGCAGTACTGACTCCACTGTGAGGGTCCACATCATACAGTAGTACTGACTCCACTGTGAGGGTCCACATAGCAGTACTGACTCCACTGTGAGGGTCCATACAGCAGTACTGACTCCACTGTGCGGGTCCACATAGCAGTACTGACTCCACTGTGAGGGTCCACATAGCAGTACTGACTCCACTGTGAGGGTCCACACAGCAGTACTGACTCCACTGTGAGGGTCCACATAGCAGTACTGACTCCACTGTGAGGGTCCACATAGCAGTACTGACTCCACTGTGAGGGTCCACACAGCAGTACTGACTCCACTGTGAGGGTCCACATAGCAGTACTGACTCCACTGTGAGGGTCCACATAGCAGTACTGACTCCACTGTGAGGGTCCATATCATACAGTAGTACTGACTCCACTGTGAGGGTCCACATAGCAGTACTGACTCCACTGTGCGGGTCCACTTCATACAGTAGTACTGACTCCACTCTCCTCATCCCATGCCGACCGTTCAAGGCGAGGGCTGTCATGTTAATGTTCTGTTTCCATGTTTCAGGGCCCAGTACTTCTTCCAGTGTTACTGGTGGTTCTGTTGGAGGTTCTGTTGGAGGTCCTACCAACAACAACAACAACAGTAAACACAACAACAACAACAACAACAACAACAACGGCGGCAAGATGCGGAGGCGCCCGTGGAGTGGCGAGGAGAAGGAGGCCGTCTTCAGACATCTGGGCTTCTACGTCCTCATCCACAACGTTCCGGGGAAGGAGGCCTGCATGAGATGTCTGGACATGGAGCCATGTCTGAGGAACCGGCACTGGAAGGACATCAAGAACCAGGTAGACATATATCTATTAAACATTATCTATCTATCTATCTATCTGTCCATCTGTCTATCCATCTATCCGTCTATCTATCTATCTATCTATCTGTCTATCTGTCTATCTGTCTATCTGTCTATCTGTCTATCTGTCTATCTGTCTATCCGTCTATCCGTCTATCCGTCTATCCGTCTATCCGTCTATCCGTCTATCCGTCTATCCGTCTATCCATCCATCCATCCATCCATCCATCCATCCATCCATCTATCCATCCATCCATCCATCCATCCATCCATCCATCCATCCATCCATCCATCCATCCATCCATCCATCCATCCATCTATCCATCTATCTATCTATGATCTATCTATCTATATTTGAATTAGAGCTGGGACTCGATTAAAATAATTAATCTAATTAATCAGAGGCTTTGCGATTAATTAATCTAGATTAATCGCATTTTAATCGCATATCAATATTCAACCCGAGAACAGCGAGAAACCTTTTTTTTTAAATGTTTTTTGGTATCCCAGTGAATCAACGAATAGTGACTACAGGATAACACTCATTTTCAACATTTTACTGTCATTAATATACCTGTTGTGGAAATAATAATAAAAAGTCACCCCATTCTGTGTTGCCTAGAACTGGAGGTCTGAAAAAGAAATAGTAACAGTAACAAGTACATCTCAGTGACATCACAAAGCTGTACTTACTTCATATTGTTACTGTTTTTTGTCAGACCTCCAGTTCTAGGCAACACAAAATGGGGTGACTTTTTATTATTTCCAGTTTTCAGTACTATAGAAAAGCGCCCAGTGAGAAACGTTCCGCGGTGAAAAAAAAGGTGCGATTAATTTATCTGTAGTTAATTAATCTAAATTAATCGCAATTAGTCCCGGCCCTAATTTGAATATATTATAATGTAGCCTGCATGAGATGTCTGGATATGGACCCATGTCTGAGGAACAGACACTGGAAGGATATCAATAACCAGGTAGACATACCGTATATCTATACGTTTTCTGACCGAGGCTAAATCATTTTTTTTAATCTTCGTTTTTTTTCATGTCATGTGAAAGCAGGGAATCATAGCTTCAAATTGACCCCCCCATAACATCGTAACTCTTCTATTAGATGTCTCTGATTACACCTATAGCTACATGTTTAAGCATTTATTTCATATTTACATGTCGATTTCAGCTCTGACATTTATTTCAGACATGCTCTAGTATGTGAAGTATCTAGTACAGGGGTATTCAACTGGCGGACCGCGGTCCGCGACCGGACCGCGGACCACCTCTTTGCGGACCACCCAAAAAAAAAAAAAAAGTTAATAATATAAATAACATCAGATGGTACATTTCTCATGTGAAATTGCTGCAAAGGCCCCCAAAATGTCCCCCAAGGGCCTGCGCGCAGTGTGATTTGGATTTGGAGTTCCACTCCGGGCCTGCACTCTGCACCCCATTATTGGTTGGTTGGAAGGGGATCTGATTTGTATAAGCTTGGCTTGACCATACTAAACGGGCATGGGACCGGACCTCTGTCTTATTCAAAAAAAATTGTGGACCTTCATCATTTCTAGTTGAGGACCCCTGATCTAGTATATTAACTACAGTGTGGAAGAAGGGGCATCCGCACACTGCCACTTGCTAGTTCAGAGCAATTTTATTGAGCAACGTTTCGGTCTTGCGACCTTCCTCAGGCTTAAATCAAGGATGGGCTGACATTGTCACTAAATACATTTCAGGAAGTGTAAACAACCAATCAAAATGCATGTAATTTATCCAAACAGATAACAGCTGTGAAGAACCTTGTCACGTGACTTGAAGGTGCAGTGTTTCTGTGAACATTCCTCATATATATATCATTGAAAATAACAGTTTACAATAATACAGGGGAAAAGAATTATACATAAATGTCATGCCATACAACATACAAGGAAGATAGTCTATAGTCTATAGTTTCAAACTCGTTGCCAAATTTACTACGGAGTTCAGTCTCATGAGTCTCTTATGTCGGTTTTAGCAAGCTGAGACTCGGCAGTGCATTGCTCAATGATGAGAAGCATTAAGTCAAAGGAGCACTTGTTACAGATTTCTCCCCATCGTTTCATGAATTGTTCGTCAGTCTTACCCAGAGTTGGGGCTGTTTTCATTCGTAGACCCCGTGGGATTTTCTTGTTCCTCCAATATTCGCTCAGTGTAGAGCTGTGCATCAGTAGTATCCAAAAAGATAAAACAGTAAACCTAATAAAAACCTAATAAAACCTAAACAGTTAGTCTTGCCGCCATGACTGTCTCTGTATCACATATATCTAGAAATATATTATATATGGAGCCCTATCTGAGGAACAGATATATTAAATATATTATATATGGAGCCCTATCTGAGGAACAGATATATTAAATATATTATATATGGAGCCCTATCTGAGGAACAGATATATTAAATATATTATATATGGAGCCCTATCTGAGGAACAGATATATTAAATATATTATATATGGAGCCCTATCTGAGGAACAGATACTGGAAAGACCAAGACCAGGTAGAAATATATCTATACACACACATTGGCTGCTATAGACGTCTGTGGACTGCTGTAGCCATCTTAAAGGACAACTTTAGTTTTTTTCAACTAAGGTTCATGTTTTAGGCTGTTACTTATTAGAGAAATTTAAAGGTGAGTGTTCATTTTCTTTCATTTGCTGCCTGCTTTTGTTTTTGGGATTTTAGCAGTTTTTGACAGAGGGGGCATTCGAGCATATGTGTTTTTTTTACAATATATTGTGGCAATTTATTTTTTTATTATTTACTATAGTCCTAATAAACCCCAAGAAATTACAGCTGACCACAAAAGATCACAGGATCTATTGAATGTGACAAACTGACATATTGAGCCTATACACACACAGTATAAGCCTTCCCCCAGTAGGCTACCTTCACATTCAGTAGATCCTGTGATCTGCTGTGGCCAGATGTAATTTCCTGGGGTTTATTAGGACTATAGTAAATAATATAAAAATAAATCACCATAACATTGTAAAAAAATACATATTTAGCCCCATGCTCGAATGCCCCCGCCCCCCTGTGAAAAAGAGCTAAAATCCCTAAAACGAAAGAATGCAGCAAATGAAAAAAGATTAACACTCATCTTTTACTTTCTCTAATAACAACCTAAAACATGAACCTTGGTTGAAAAAAACTAAAGTTGTCCTTTAAGGTTTTTTATGAATATTAAACGGTCTCGCTAAAATCATTTATTTTTAGCAACGGCCCGTTTGCTATGCAATGCCTTTCTCAGCCCCGCCCGACCTGTGTCGTGCGCGCGCAGCGTTCAGTTCCTTGTTTAAGTGCTGTATTAAAACCCTTTTTTCTCAGAAGCTACGCTTCATCCATGCAGCTGATCAAAACATGGGTTGTTCCGAGCGAATTTCTGACTTTAGGCTCCATCGTGCTTATCTGAATCTGAAGAAATAGTTTTATCTGCACGATTTAGAAACGGTTTAGTTTCCTGTTTTTTGGGGAAAGTGAAAGTGCTTCAGAATAAAAGCTCGCTCATCTGGCTGGCACTCGAGCGCCATTATTCTGAAGGATTCAGTGGCACCACCAGTATTATCATACTATAATTAACCGAATGTCTGTCCTGTGTGTGTGTGTGTGTCTGTCAGAAACAGTGCCGTAACTCCTTACTGCCTGCACCAATCACTCCCGACTTCGATTTGACACATTAATGATTATTAATTAATTTATTAGTCAATTACAAACGCACCCGGGCGCAGTACCCTTCACGGCCACAGGGGGGGGCAAATATCTCACAACGGGTAAGGACTAGTATATAATAATATATATGCATAAAATAAAAAACAGAGCTCCAGGGCCTTAGCGGGCGGCGCTCGTGTCCGCTAGCCACGCCCTCGGTGTAGCCCGGCGTCGAAGCGGAGATCAAAACGTTGTTAACCCATTCTGACCTGAGATCAGATTCATACGAGGTTCCCGCCGGACACACACTGGTCTGATGAACCCATTCTGACCTGAGATCAGATTCATACGAGGTTTCCGCCGGACACACACTGGTCTGATGAACCCATTCTGACCTGAGATCAGATTCATACGAGGTTTCCGCCGGACACACACTGGTCTGATGAACCCATTCTGACCTGAGATCAGATTCTAAAAAATGTCAGTCGCTCTTCGATTAAAAAAATAAATAGCAGACCTACAAGCTCGTATCGCGCCACTCTGTGGCGCGATACGAGCTTGTAGGTCTGCTATTTTTAAATAGCTAAAGCATAACATGATGCCGACACCAAAATGGGTGCCCGTTCAGAATGGATTAAACAAAAAAGGCCAGAAATGAAAAATGTTATGTATATTTTATATTGAATGTGTATTTTATGTTTTAAAGTATATTTAATATGTTTCAGGTCCACAACCAGATCGAGTCTCATAAGAAGCAGATGTTTCACTGTCAGGCCGACGCCCCTGGAGGCGGAGGAGGGGGCGTGGCTTCTTCTGGCGCCTTGGCGGAGAGAGGGGGTGTGGCCTCTTCCTCCTGTGACATCATCCAGGAGGCGGAGCTACGAGGAGGAGGAGGAGGAGGGAAGAAGAGGAACAGGGCGGGAGGCGTGGCTATGAGGGGAGGCATGGCCAACGAACAACAGCACCACAGCCTGGATGACAATAGGGGCGTGGCTTCTTTCAGGGGAGTTGGCGTGGCTTCCTCAGACCACCAATCGGTGGAGAGAGGTGGAGGCGGGGCCATCAGGAGCGCTGTGATTTGTCCCGCCTCCCCCCCTGATAGCCTGTTGGCTATCAGGGGGGGAGGCGGGACCAATCACAGCGCAGACCCGCGCATGGAGAGGGGTGGGGCTATTATTAGAGGTGAAGCTTCCCCCCAGTTGGAGAGAGGGGGAGGGGGCGTGGCCGATGGACTAGCGCAGATGGCCAATCAGGAGAGAGACAAGTACATCATCTCGGAGAATCAGCCAATCATGATGGAGCCCGCCCACATGATGCTAGACGGGCTGCCCGCCTGTCTGCCCGGCGCAGACAGACAGATGGAAAGGCTGCAGACGCTGACAGGCAGACAGACAGGCGGACAGACAGACAGACAGATGGAAAGGCTGCAGACGCTGACAGGCAGACAGACAGACAGACAGACGGACGAACAGCTGCACGTCGGCCTGCACAGCAGACAGACAGGCGGTCTGCAGCTGGCAGACAGACAGGTAGACAGACAGACGGGCGGCCTGCAGCTGACAGACAGACAAGTAGACCGACAGACAGGCGGTCTGCAGCTGAGCAGGCAGACAGACAGGCATTACCTGCACAACAGCAGACAGACGGTCAGGCAGACAGACAGGCAGGTGGTGGGGGGTATGCAGCAGCAGCAGCAGACAGACAGGCAGGGGGGTGGTCAGGGCCTTCAGTTTAACGGACAGCTGTCGGAGGCCATCAACAGACACCTGACGTGGAGCCCGCCCATCGAGCAGCAGCCAATCCCCACGCAGCACTACGGACACGCCCACTTCTGAGGAGACGTGGGGGGAAGTCGGGGCGACTGATTGGACAATGGGACTTCTTTTATTGTTTTGTTTTTTCCCCGTTCTTAATAAATGTTTGTAAATATAAAAAAAAAACGACTTCCCTTAAATATCACTACAAATATTAAAATCTGATCGGATTAAATGTTTAAAAAAAAATCTAAAAGAAAATATTCACATTTGATCGGATTAAAGGAGAATTTCACCAATTTTCTACCTTCATATAATTGGTCCTCACTAATGCTCATTATAATATGATGACATCATTTCTGTGGGACGTATCCTCAGTGATGTATCCCAAGGTCATCGGGGGTTCCGGGTCTCCCAACATCATACCCCTCACTCAGGTGACCCATCTTGGGTCCCATTAGGGAAAAACTAGGGCCACACAATCTGCTCTGCCTTGACCTGGTATGTGGGAGGATCGCATCAATCTGGTGCATGGAAGGACTGGGCCCTGTGGGTTGACTCCTGTCCGGGCCCCTCCTACGTTGGTAACAAGAAGACTCACCCCGGTGCGTGCCCGTTTTTCCTCCCGGAATTTTCCCCAGTGAGGGGGATAACTTTGTAATATGCTATTGGCTGTTTGTATTCTTTTTGGAAAAATATAAAAAGATACTCCTGTGGAAAGGCTATATTATATTACTTATATTGACCCTATAAGCAATTTAGTATTATTTAGTATATGTAAGGTTTTGCCCCCTCAAATGGTACCTCGTCAGATAATCCCCACATATCCTACAACAACTTCTGTGAACAGACTTCACTGTAGTAGCATAAATTATATTTGTACTTAGGCTGTTCTGCTGTCATGAAAGTTTATAGTTAGAGAAATTCTAAATCCAGCCGTCTGCTGGCCAGCTTCTCCCACCCCTCACTGGGGGACATTCTGGGAGGAAAACAGAAACGGGGTGAGTCTTCTTGTATTCCCTACGTTTCACCAGGTCCACTCCTGCTCTCACCAGGCCCAGCGCCTGTGCGCTGCACCAGACTCCCAGCACCAGGCCCAGCGCCTGTGCGCTGCACCAGACTCCCAGCACCAGGCCCAGCGCCTGTGCGCTGCACCAGACTCCCAGCACCAGGCACTTAATTCCTCTTCATGTGTGTCTGAGCAAATTGGCTATTTTTGTGTTAAAGGGATAGTTCAGATTTTTTTTTAACTTAAGCTGTATGAAATACTTTCCATTAATATAGTGGTTGCAACTGTATTAATTGATTGCCCGAGTCCCGTGGTGGGAGTTCTGCTTTGGTTTTGGTGAAATATTAGGTAGTTCCGGTAATTTTGTGGTGGGCACTGGGGGCCACGCAGTAAAAGTAAATTAATCCACAAAACTAACGTAATTTGTATTGTTGACCTATTTCTAATATATTAGTGCAACTTTCGTAATTTTTTACCCCTCTATCACACAGAACTATGTTTTTTGTGTGCATATCACTACGCCCAAAAAATAGTTCCATGTGATAGAGGGGTCAAAGTTGAACGAAAGTTGCGCTAATATTTTAGAAATAGGTCAACAATACAAATGACGTTAGTTTTGTGGATTAATTTACTTTTACTGCGTGGCCCCCCAGTGCCCCCCAAAAAATGACCGGAACTACTTCATATTGACCAAAACCAAAGCAGAACTCCCACCACGGGACTCGGGCAATCAATTAATACAGTTGCAACCACTATATTAATGGAAAGTATTTCATACAGCTTAAGTTAAAAAAAAATCTGAACTAACCCTTTAACACAAACATTAAATTCCCATTAACAATTTCATACATCATGAAGATGTATTATGATAAGAGCGACCCTCACTTTTTTTTAACCCATTTTTCACCCGGTTCCATATAGACTTGCTTACAGTCATACTGTTTCTTTCCTCTTCCATTCTGGCTCGTTTCTTCTATGAATTCTCTGTTTCAATTTACTGTTTCTTTCTGCTATGATTTCTCCGGTTTTGTTTCAATTTACTGTTTCTTGTGAAGCCTTGCTTACAGGTGTATTGTTTCTTTCCTTTATCCATCATGGCTTGTTACTTGTATGAAACTAAATTACCGTAATTTCCGGACTATAAGCCGCACCTGAATATAAGCCGCACCAGCCAAATTTAGGGAAAATCCCATATACAAGCCGCACCGGACTATAAGCCGCACCGGACTATAAGCCGCACCGGACTATAAGCCGCAGCTACGTTAGCTCAGAGCCTGAGATGGCTCTGCGTTAGCTGTAAAAATCCATAGATTAGCCGCACCGTTGTATAAGCCGCAGGGTTCAAATCATGGGTAAAAAGCCGCGGCTTATAGTCCGGAAATTACAGTAGTTACTAGATGTATTTCTATCGGCCACATGACGTCTTACGTCTTGAACAAACATAGACTTGGCTGGCAAACAATTTACGTCACAAAGTGCTCTAAACAAACAATAAAAAGTCCATAGACTTGGCTGCCATATGACATAAGCTTCAAAAGCCATGTACAGTCAGGACCCGAGACCCGTACGGCTCCGCTTCGTGTTTTATCATAATCACTCGTCGGGTCGCAGAGCGGCAGAACTCGGGTCTGTCTTCTGTCTGTCATTGTGAAGTACCCAAGGGCCCCCAGAAGACCCAAGGGCCCCCAGAAGACCCAAGGGCCCCCAGAAGACCCAAGGGCCCCCAGAAGACCCGTACGACTGTGACTGTGTGTGCGGCGCCACCTGGTGAAAGAGAAACGCAATGAAATGCTGTTTAACTTGTTGTTTTAGGCTGGTTTAGGATCAGTGCAACAAAAACAAAAAGTACTGCAAGGCTGATTTGAATGCAAGTCTTTTTACATTCAAATCAGCCTTTGCAGTACGGTACAGTACGGTACGCTTACGCATGCATTGCATAGCTCAATTTATTTTTGTGTCGCCGTCATGGATTAATCATGGATTCCTCGTCGGGTCTTTAAAATCTCTGAACAATCGGGTCCATAAGGTTTTGAAAGTAAACAAATATCTTTAGCTCAGCAAACCGCTATATCATTTCAGTTACCGGTATTTATTTATAAGATGGTTGAATCATCCGTGATGGCACGTTTTTGAAACGTTGAGTTTTGATTTTGAGCTGTTGTCTCATTAAACCCAGCTAGGTGAATGAATATCCAACGTGAAACCACGGTACCCGCTAGTATACGTTCATGTTCACTGCATTAACCCATTCTGACCTGAGATCAGATTCATACGAGGTTTCCGCCGGACACACACTGGTCTGATTAAACCCATTCTGACCTGAGATCAGATTCTAAAAATGTCAGTCGCTCTTCGATTTTTCAAAAATAGCAGACCTACAAGCTCGTATCGCGCCACTCGGTGGCGCGATATGAGCTTGTAGATCTGCTATTTTTAAATAGCTAAAGCATAACACGATGCTAACACCAAAATGGGTGCCCGGTCAGAATGGGTTAATATAATAGGTCCTCACTAATAATCACGATAAAATGGCACAATTCTTTTCGACTCAGTCTGTGTCTCATAGGAGGGCTGTGGGCAGTTCAGAAACCCGTCCACCAGTGACCTCATCGATGGGGAATCCAAGCTAATAGAAACTGCAGGCTTTCTAGTCCTGAAAAGTTGCAATGCGAAAATGGAAGCTATCGTTCTCACCATAATACAAATCTAAACATTTTTGTAAAAAATCTGCCTAATGATGTCACTGGTGGACGGGTTTCTGAACTGCCCACAGCCCTATGACACAGGCTGAGTAGAAACAAATTGTGCCATTTTATCATGATTATTAGTGAGGACCTATTATATGAAGATAGGTTGAAAAGTGGTGAAGTGGTCCTTTAATGTTTAAATCACGGATACTCTACATTATTCCACCGTTTTCCTCATTATACTTTTATACTATAAAAACACTGATTAATCATAATTTAAATCTTGTTTGAAAGGAACCATCACTGTAAGCAGGTTTCTGAACCAATGAGAACACAGAGTGAGCAGACAGAAACGATGTCATATTATAATGAGCAGTAGAAAGTACTTTTAAACTAATCTGATTAGAAATATTAAAATAAAATCTAATCGGACGACACATTTACAGTTTGTGATTATAAATGTACATATTTACATGTGTATATTTACATGGTATGTTATTGTATCTTTGGACGTTTCATGTTTTCAATAAAATAAAGTTAAAACTTTAATAATTTTAATCATGTTGACCAGTAAGCTATATTTAGTTCAGATCTGAGGAGAGAAAGTCTGTTCCTATCTCTGTATTCCCATCCTGCATCATAGGCGGAGCTTGAACTTGACGCCTGGGGGTGCGATTTTTTTTACCTTTATTTTATTATTTTAGCGTTTTTACAATGCCCTAACCCCTAAAAATTAGTTTTTTAGGTAGTACAGCAGCTCACACACATACACACATGCACTACAGCCGTACAGAGAGTCAACATATCATGATAAGAGAGATGATTACAAACTACAGTCAGAAGCCAGAAGTTAAGTTAAAAAAAAAAAAAACATTTTTATTTTTTTTATTTTGCCAGGGGGTGCAGTGCACCCCTTGGACCCCCTCAAGCTCCGCCCATGTCCTGCACGGGAAGCATTCCGTTTGGGGTTCGTGATCCAGTCGGCAGTGGAAAGTTAACGTCATGTTAATGTCATGTTGTAGAGTCTGTAGACAGTCACTGCTTTGTAGTCGTCAGGCAGGAAACCACCAGCGGAATGTGCCCAAAAGGTTGAGGTTAATTTATTACTATTATTCTGATGATGATTCATTATCTGTTTTTGGTTCATTTCTGTTCTATATTTCCGTTCATACATTTTAGTCGCAGTGCCAGTTCATACAATTAATTAATGTATGTATTATATTGTGATTAACAATTCTTGATTGCTATTCATAATTCATATAATTCTGACAGTTTGTGTGTCTTTGACAGTGTGTGTGTGTGTGTGTGTGTGTGTGTGTGTGTGTGTGTGTGTGTGAGCGCGTGTGTGCGTGCGCATATAAGAAAGGCTAGATGGTGCAAGGTGGAGTCTACAGTGCAGTTCACCAGCGGCCATCTTGCAACAGTCAACTTTCCTGGTAGGTTCTATGGTAACTGGTATTCTGGTAGGTTCTATGGTAACTGGTATTCTGGTAGGTTCTATGGTAACTGGTATTCTGGTAGGTTCTATGGTAACTGGTATTCTGGTAGGTTCTATGGTAACTGGTGATCTTTTCTGGTAGGTTCTATGGTAACTGGTGATCTGGTAGGTTCTATGGTAACTGGTGATCTTTTCTGGTAGGTTCTATGGTAACTGGTGATCTGGTAGGTTCTATGGTAACTGGTGATCTTTTCTGGTAGGTTCTATGGTTTGGTAACTGGTGATCTTTTCTGGTAGGTTCTATGGTAACTGGTGATCTGGTAGGTTCTATGGTAACTGGTGATCTTTTCTGGTAGGTTCTATGGTAACTGGTGATCTTTTCTGGTAGGTTCTATGGTAACTGGTGATCTGGTAGGTTCTATGGTAGGTTCTATGGTAGGTTCTATGGTAACTGGTGATCTTCTGGTAGGTTCTATGGTAGGTTCTATGGTAGGTTCTATCAGGTAACTGGTGATCTTCTGGTAGGTTCTATGGTAACTGGTGATCTTTTCTGGTAGGTTCTATGGTAACTGGTGATCTTTTCTGGTAGGTTCTATGGTAACTGG
>NC_139716.1:43292170-43302170 GCF_964188405.1 Protomyctophum parallelum
AGAGGAGGGGAGAGATGGGAGGAGAGGAGAGAGGAGAGGAGAGAGGAGAGGAGAGCGCTGGGAGGAGAGGTCAGAGGAGGAGAGAGCTGGGAGGAGGGGAGAGAGGAGGGGAGAGATGGAAGGGGAGGAGAAGAGGGGAGTAGAGGAGTGGAGAGCATTTTGTTTTTATTTAGTTACCATCAGTGAAATCTCTCTGTCTCTCTCTGTCTGTCTCTCTGAATCTCAACAAGACATCTCAAAACAAAAAAGGTCTGGCTACTGCTTGGCCTTACTCCCACCTCACCCCCGCTCATTTGGATATAGGCTGGAACAGGGTTGACGGCAGAGTACAGCATCTTGCAATGGGTCTGGTCTACAAGATTCCATAAACACCACCAAGATAGAGAAGATACCCATGTAGCCTGTCTAAATACTTCCTTAATGTCAACGAAGTCCACAATCACAACACCAGAGGGCGTTCCACAAACCATGTTCAACCCCGATTCGGCTCAAACAAGGGGTTAAATTAATTTCGCTCCTATGCCACTAAAATGTGGAACGCCTTACCAACAGCTGTTGGTGAAATGTGATTCCCCAGACTCCTTCAAATCCGCTCTCAAAGAGCACTCTATACAGACGGCTGCAATTCGAAACTGGCCCCTGTAAAAAAGTTAAAGTCCCCCCCCCCTATTTTCCTATACTGTACACGTATTCCCTTTTTTCTAACTGTGTAATTGATTATCTGCTTTTGCATAGAAGTGTATATTTGTCTTTAACACTCATGATGCTGCCAGAGTTTGTCAAAATAAAGGCCCTAGAGTGCAAAAGCAGATGAGGCAGATTTGACTCATTATACCCCAAAACCAGGGGGGTCTAATGTTCCATTACCACCTCACTGTCGAGTCTCATCTCTCTTTAGAAGCGTTTCATTCCAAACGAGATGCTCGGTTAAGTCAGAAATTCGGACAGAACATTCTGCCGTTCTGATGAGATAATAGACAGTTTTGTCGGCCGTGAACAAGGATGTGCGCCTACGCAAAACATGTCCAGGAGCGCTAAACAAGGCGTTGACTTTCACTCTCTTAACCCATTCTGACCGGGCACCCATTTTGGTGTCAGCATCATGTTATGCTTTAGCTATTGAAAAATAGCAGATCTACAAGCTCATATCGCGCCACCGAGTGGCGCGATACGAGCTTGTAGGTCTGCTATTTTTGAGAGAATCGAAGAACGACTGACATTTCTACAATCTGATCTCAGGTCAGAATGGGTTAATCAGACCAGTGTGTGTCCAGTGGAAACCTCGTATGAATCTGATCTCAGGTCAGAATGGGTTTAATAATAATCAATCAATCTCTATGTCTCTCTCTCTCTCTCTCTCTCTCCAGGGTTAATTCTTCTCTTCTATTTAGTCTTCTATGCATTTCTTGGAGGAATGTTCGTTCTGACTATGTATGTGATGCTGCTGACCCTGGACGAGTACACCCCCACCTGGCAGGACCGCCTCACTACACCTGGTAATAAATAACACTACACTACCCATAACCCCTCTGACCCTAACCCTATAAACCAGTGTTTGCCAAACTCTTTCATGTCAACGGGCGGTGGTGGCTCAGGGGTAGAGTGCCTGGATGGTAACCGTAAGGTTGCCAGTTCGAACCCGGGCTCCCCCAGAGTTACTGTCGAAGTGTCCTTGAGCAAGACTCTGAACCCCTAATTGCTCCAGATGTGCTAGTTGGTGCCTTGCATGGTTTCCGCTGCCATCGGTGTATGAATGTGTGTGTGAATGGGTGAATGTAATGCACAATCTCTGTAAAGCGCTTTGGATAAAGGCGCTATATAAATGCACCATTTACCATTTACCATCAAGGACCCCCAAATTGACACTAATTAGCCCACAGACCCCCATTTGAAAAGATATGCCAGGGACCCCCATAAGAGAAGATTTCTTAACGGCTTTAGCAGTGATTCTCGACCATTTTAGAAAAAGGGGCCTCTGAATACTAGTCTATAACAGAGTATGTGTAGTTATGTTTCAGACATGATGATTGGTCTATAGATTGTGGGGTTATAAGGAGGATGCTGATTGGTTGCTGTGGTTATATCTTATGTTTCAGACATGATGATTGGCTGTGGTTATGTTAGATAGATAGATAGATAGATACTTTATTTGTCCTTTCGGAAATTTGTTTTGTGCACAGCAGTCATCAGGATATACATAAAACATGCAAACAAACAGATCACACTACAGTACATAGACAATAAAGAAACAAACAAACAGATTACAGTACATAGACAATAAAGAAACAGTGCCAACAGAAGGCCACCAGTCATAGTTCCAAGAGGCATCACATCACACTTTATGCACGGGACTGAGACGGGGCCTGCTTGTTCATAAGTCCTATACTTATGGGAACAAACCATCTTGAGGCCCTATAGCCTGCAGGGAAGGTACCATGTAGCGTCGCCCTGATGGTAAAAGATGGTATTGGCTGTGTAACGGGTGTGTGTTGTCCCTAGTAATAGCTTTCCCCTTCCTGAGTACCCGGGTCTCATACATTGAGGTCATACTCTCAAATCGTACCCCAGCTATTTTACTGGACACGCTGATGATTTTATGCAGTTTGTTCTTATTGACCAATGATAATGAGCCATACCATGAAACAAAACAAAATGTCAATGCACTCTCCACGAAGGATCGATGAAAAAGTGCCATGATATTTTTTTCAACGTTATACTGTCTCAGTCTGCGCATAAAATGCAGCCTCTGCTGACCTTTCTTGTAGATGGAATGAGTGTTGGAACTCCATGTCAGCTTGGAATCAATCCTTGTACCCAAGTACTTATATTCGTCCACAATCACTACCCCATCCCCACCAATGACTATTTCCTGGTAAGGTCCAATATGACCTCCTTAGTTTTTTTGATATTAAGCTGGAGGAAGTTACTCCTGCACCAACCGGCAAACTCGTCCACTGTTCTTCTATAGCTTATCTCATCATCCTCAATCAGACCAACAATAGCTGTGTCGTCTGCGAATTTAACAATACAGGTGTTGTCTGACTCACTCCTACAGTCGCTCGTGTACAGCGTGAACAATAGCGGTGAAATCACGCTCCCTCGTGGAGCCCCCGTGTTGGTCGTAATGGGGAGAGATATTGCTTTATTCACCTTGACCTGTTGTACCCGCTCAGTCAGGAATGACTCCACCCACCTGATGATATTGGTGTTAACACCCATATCAAAGAGTTTCCTCATCAAAACATGAGGTCTCATTGTGTTAAACGCAGAGGAGAAGTCTACAAAGAGTACCCGAGCATATCGTTTCTTTTGAGGTTTATCTCTAGATGGTAGTAGATTTTATTAAGCATAAGAAGAAGAGCATCATCAGTGCCCCTCCCCTTTCTATATGCAAATTGCAAGGGGTCCATTTCATGTTGCGCATTATTAAGGAGGTTATTTAAGATAATGCGCTCCAAGCTTTTTATTAACAATGTTGTCAAGGCAACTGGCCGATAGTCGTTAAGGACTTTGGAATTAGACATTTTCGGCACTGGAACTATAAGCGAGGTCTTCCACGCTTTTGGTATATAGTGTGTATCTAGAGATACCTGGAACATGTGTCTCAGTACAGGGCTGAGCTGCTCCCTACACTCCTTAACCCATTCTGACCTGAGATCAGATTCATACGAGGTTTCCACTGGACACACACTGGTATGATTAACCCATTCTGACCTGAGATCAGATTCTAGAAATGGCAGTCGCTCTTCGATTTTTCAAAAATAGCAGACCTACAAGCTCGTATCGCGCCACTCGGTGGCGCGATATGAGCTTGTAGATCTGCTATTTTTCAATAGCTAAAGCATAACATGATGCTGACACCAAAATGGGTGCCCGTTCAGAATGGTTTAAGCACATAACCCCTTATCCCATCGGGACCCGGTGCTTTGCGTGGGTTCATTCTATTGGAGGGTTCTACGCTCAATTCTTCTCTCGGGTTGTTTCAGGCATTCTTATTGGCTGATGTGGTTTTTGTTTCAGGCATGATGATTCGTCCTCGAGGAGAAAGCTTAGAAATCTTCTACAACCTTCAGGACACCGAGAGCTGGGACCGCTACGTCCACACACTGGATGACTTCTTAAAACGTAAGAAGAACCAATCACTGCACAGCTTCTCACCCAATTTGTACACACCCGTTCAATATGCACCGTTTGATTGGTACCCACCTGTACGGGTCCATTTGGTTGGTACCCACCTGTACGGGTCCATTTGGTTTGCACCCACCTGTACGGGTCCATTTGGTTTGTACCCACCTGTACGGGTCCATTTGGTTGGTACCCACCTGTACGGGTCCATTTGGTTTGTACCCACCTGTACGGGTCCATTTGGTTTGTACCCACCTGTACGGGTCCATTTGGTTTGTACCCACCTGTACGGGTCCATTTGGTTTGTACCCACCTGTACGGGTCCATTTGTTTTGTACCCACCTGTACGGGTCCATTTGGTTTGTACCCACCTGTACGGGTCCATTTGGTTTGTACCCACCTGTACGGGTCCATTTGGTTTGTACCCACCTGTACGGGTCCATTTGGAACACTGTCATGGAACCATGAGGGTTCCCTGGACCTCACTTTGAGAACCACTGGTGAAGCGTGCTTCCAGTGAGCCAACATGCACAATAGCAGCACCGTGACTCTGTTTGACTAGAATGGAACAGAGCCTTCATTAGTATCATTAACACTGACTCTGTTTGACCAGGATGGAACAGAGCCTTTCATTAGTATCATTAACACTGACTCTGTTTGACCAGAATGGAACAGAGCCTTCATTAGTATCATTAACACTGACTCTGTTTGACTAGAATGGAACAGAGCCTTCATTAGTATCATTAACACTGACTCTGTTTGACCAGGATGGAACAGAGCCTTTCATTAGTATCATTAACACTGACTCTGTTTGACCAGAATGGAACAGAGCCTTCATTAGTATCATTAACACTGACTCTGTTTGACTAGAATGGAACAGAGCCTTCATTAGTATCATTAACACTGACTCTGTTTGACTAGAATGGAACAGAGCCTTCATTAGTATCATTAACACTGACTCTGTTTGACCAGAATGGAACAGAGCCTTCATTAGTATCATTAACACTGACTCTGTTTGACAAGAATGGAACAGAGCCTTTCATTAGTATCATTAACACTGACTCTGTTTGACTAGAATGGAACAGAGCCTTCATTACCATCATTAACACTGACTCTGTTTGACTAGAATGGAACAGAGCCTTCATTAGTATCATTAACACTGACTCTGTTTGACTAGAATGGAACAGAGCCTTCATTAGTATCATTAACACTGACTCTGTTTGACCAGAATGGAACAGAGCCTTCATTTAGTATCATTAACACTGACTCTGTTTGACCAGAATGGAACAGAGCCTTCATTAGCATCATTAACACTGACTCTGTTAGACCAGAATGGAACAGAGCCTTTCATTAGTATCATTAACACTGACTCTGTTTGACTAGAATGGAACAGAGCCTTTCATTAGTATCATTAACACTGACTCTGTTTGACCAGAATGGAACAGAGCCTTCATTAGTATCATTAACACTGACTCTGTTTGACTAGAATGGAACAGAGCCTTCATTAGTATCATTAACACTGACTCTGTTTGACCAGAATGGAACAGAGCCTTTCATTACCATCATTAACACTGACTCTGTTTGACCAGAATGGAACAGAGCCTTCATTAGTATCATTAACACTGACTCTGTTTGACCAGGATGGAACAGAGCCTTCATTAGTATCATTAACACTGACTCTGTTTGACAAGAATGGAACAGAGCCTTTCATTAGTATCATTAAAACTGACTCTGTTTGATCAGAATGGAACAGAGCCTTTCATTAGTATCATTAACACTGACTCTGTTTGACCAGAATGGAACAGAGCCTTCATTAGTATCATTAACACTGACTCTGTTAGACCAGAATGGAACAGAGCCTTTCATTAGTATCATTAACACTGACTCTGTTTGACTAGAATGGAACAGAGCCTTCATTTAGTATCATTAACACTGACTCTGTTTGACCAGGATGGAACAGAGCCTTCATTTAGTATCATTAACACTGACTCTGTTTGACCAGGATGGAACAGAGCCTTCATTTAGTATCATTAACACTGACTCTGTTTGACCAGAATGGAACAGAGCCTTTCATTAGTATCATTAACACTGACTCTGTTTGACTAGAATGGAACAGAGCCTTTCATTAGTATCATTAACACTGACTCTGTTTGACCAGGATGGAACAGACCCTTCATTTAGTATATCATTAACACTGACTCTGTTTGACCAGAATGGAACAGAGCCTTCATTTAGTATCATTAACACTGACTCTGTTTGACTAGAATGGAACAGAGCCTTTCATTAGTATCATTAACACTGACTCTGTTTGACCAGAATGGAACAGAGCCTTTCATTAGTATCATTAACACTGACTCTGTTTGACAAGAATGGAACAGAGCCTTCATTAGTATCATTAACACTGACTCTGTTTGACCAGAATGGAACAGAGCCTTCATTTAGTATCATTAACACTGACTCTGTTTGACCAGAATGGAACAGAGCCTTTCATTAGTATCATTAACACTGACTCTGTTTGACTAGAATGGAACAGAGCCTTCATTTAGTATCATTAACACTGACTCTGTTTGACCAGAATGGAACAGAGCCTTCATTAGTATCATTAACACTGACTCTGTTTGACCAGGATGGAACAGAGCCTTTCATTAGTATCATTAACACTGACTCTGTTTGACTAGAATGGAACAGAGCCTTCATTTAGTATCATTAACACTGACTCTGTTTGACCAGGATGGAACAGAGCCTTCATTAGTATCATTAACACTGACTCTGTTTGACTAGAATGGAACAGAGCCTTCATTAGTATCATTAACACTGACTCTGTTTGACCAGAATGGAACAGAGCCTTCATTAGTATCATTAACACTGACTCTGTTTGACCAGGATGGAACAGAGCCTTCATTAGTATCATTAACACTGACTCTGTTTGACCAGGATGGAACAGAGCCTTTCATTAGTATCATTAACACTGACTCTGTTTGACCAGGATGGAACAGAGCCTTCATTAGTATCATTAAGGGACACTTTTACAAAAAGGGAGTGTATTGAGTGTACAGGGTTTGATGAGGACCTAGGTAGGGCCGGGACTTCATTTTTGGGCCTGTCGAGAACTCTAGTTTTCGCCGGCTGCCGGGCACGGCTGCATTAACACATTGATTGCTAACTGTTGAAATTCTACTCAGGATTGCTTCTGCTAAGCGATTAACATTGGACTTTTTAACTTTTTAGGGGCCCACAGCGAGGGGCCTCTTATAGCACATCGCACATTGCATAAATCAAAAGGAAGCCAAACTAGTCCACTTCAATTTAAAAAAAAATATATGATTCTACCATCTTCCATTCTGGAGATATTGACCTTTTTCTAAAACCTGCTTTTCACTGCACGCTGCTCTTTTGAAAAAACAGCAGAGATATGGAAGGTTGAAGTTGACAGACATTGACAGACAGATATAAAAATGAACACAAATAATATCATATACATACTACACACTGAATGAAAGCCCTGAATGTCTACTTTTAGGAGGAAAACAAATACACATGGTCCCATGTATAGTTTGTCAGTAATTGGCTGTTGAATGCAGCTTGCGCCCACCAGAGAGGATTTCAGAAAATGCATGGACCTGAAGAACCATTATTCACTTCACATGGGTGTGATTTTTATTATTATTACAGTATTAGTTTTTTTCTTATGAAAGCAGAGAGTCTTCTGTTTCATACGGTATATAGTATGTACATGTCGCTATATGCCTTATTTTGTGAATAATAGTTCTATAGGTCCATGCTTTCTCTAATCAGACCAGTGTGTGTCCAGTGGAAACCTCGTATGAATCTGATCTCAGGTCAGAATGGGCTAAAGTTCTCTCTGAAAAAGAGAATTTTATAAATGAAATGGATTCAATAGTCTAGTATTGACAAACAGTATATGGGATATGTGTATTTTATTTGTTTTCCTCCTAAAATTAGACATTTAGGGCTTTCATTCAGTGTGTAGTATGTATATGATAATTTATTTATGTTTATATCTGCCTGTCATGATAACGTCATGATGATGATGATTCTATGCACATATGTGATCATTGTCTCAGTAAACAAAATCAACAGATCGTTTGATAGCATAACAGTGACTTGAGAGGTTGACATGTCTGGACATGAACCACAGGAGCGACTCAACTCGCAGTGGGGGGGGGGGTTCCACGACATGTCTGGACATGAACCACAGGAGCGATAAGCGTAGCCCGGCTGGCTGTGATTTCGACAAAATGACAGACAACACGATGGCTTCCGCAGCTTAGGATTGTATTAGTTATCCATTACAAACGGGTCGATTACGTCCCAGACGCCTTATCACTGCAATTGGCTGGCGAAGGCGCTATGGCGATTATGGTGATCAACTGCCGAGAATCTTTTTTCCGAGAATGAGAGTAGCATTGCAAACTGCAAAACGATCGATCGCAACTCGCAGTGTGGGGGGGGTTCCACGGTGTGATATCTGCTAGCCTAGTATACTGCTTCTTTGTCCAAACATGGCTGACGCGACGGCGAAAAAAAGACAGTTGGTCAGATGTATACTGCTTCTCCTATGGCGGTCCTTCGAGAATACGTCATTCGTTTCGCGTATACCTGTCCGTGTGCGTGAAATGGCGATCGACCGTTGGAGATTATTCTTGGTTTATATACGGGTTTATATTTCCGAGAATGAGGCGGCAGACCGGTGAGTTGTCGTTGGAAAGAATTAGAGAGGGCTGTGTCGAGTGGATCTGTGTGAATGAGTGGGGGGGGGGGGGGAAGAAACTGTAATGCGATGGAGAGATGCCTCGGGAGAAACCATGTAGAAACAGGAGGGGAAGGGTAATCGAGTGTATTCACAAATTTCACACACACTAGAAAATGGGTAGCTCCATTTTAGATCCCCTGATCTGCGTTGGTCTATGCCGTGTGCAGGACGGCGATGCCGCCTCCCCAGTACGTCGTAATGGATACGGCATGCCTGGAATGTGGTTAGACCAGGCCTCTTTTCAGGAGGTGGGGGGCTTTAAACTCCCGGATCTCATAGCGGATCTTTCTGGAGGTGATCGGTGTTACATTATGTGTTGTCCGGGCGTCAGAGAAGTTGATGTACAGTATACAGTAAAAACACCAATAAAACGCTTTAGAGCGTGATGCGCAGACGGCGCTCGAGATTAATAAAACGCTTTAGAGCGTTTTGCGCAATCGATGAGTTAATAACTTTTTTAAATGGACAGGTATCAGTCAAAAGGGAGACATCGAAGGGGAAGGATGGATGGGAAAGGATCAACTTATGTATCCATATATGGAGATCTAAGGGTTTGAGGTAGGGTTTGAGATGTAGAGTTGCTGGCCAATATTAATGACATCAAGGATCTATCTCCTTATTGTAAAGGAGGCTTATTATAAAAATTATCCTGTGTCAGACGGCCCCCTGCTGGCCAGTCGCTAGTCGCGATAGACTTATTCTTACCTCCCGTTGTTGTCGATCGGTTTGGCTACATCTAGCTGCTACAGCCAGATGGCTACATCTAGCTGCTACAGCCAGATGGCTACATCTAGCTGCTACAGCCAGATGGCTACATCTAGCTGCTACAGCCAGATGGCTACATCTAGCTGCTACAGCCAGATGGCTACATCTAGCTGCTACAGCCAGATGGCTACATCTAGCTGCTACAGCCAGATGGCTACATCTAGCTGCTACAGCCAGATGGCTACATCTAGCTGCTACAGCCAGATGGCTACATCTAGCTGCTACAGCCAGATGGCTACATCTAGCTGCTACAGCCAGATCCGGCTACATCTAGCTGCTACAGCCAGATGGCTACATCTAGCTGCTACAGCCAGATGGCTACATCTAGCTGCTACA
>NC_139716.1:43304670-43334670 GCF_964188405.1 Protomyctophum parallelum
GCCCAACAATAAGCGGACATGGCAACACTTTACATAAAACACAAGCCCAACAATAAGCGGACATGGCAACACTTTACATAAAACACACGCCCAACAATAAGCGGACATGGCAACACTTTACATAAAACACACGCCCAACAATAAGCGGACATGGCAACACTTTACATAAAACACAAGCCCAACAATAAGCGGACATGGCAACACTTTACATAAAACACAAGCCCAACAATAAGCGGACATGGCAACACTTTACATAAAACACAAGCCCAACAATAAGCGGACATGGCAACACTTTACATAAAACACACGCCCAACAATAAGCGGACATGGCAACACTTTACATAAAACACAAGCCCAACAATAAGCGGACATGGCAACACTTTACATAAAACACACGCCCAACAATAAGCGGACATCATGGCAACACTTTACATAAAACACAAGCCCAACAATAAGCGGACATGGCAACACTTTACATAAAACACACGCCCAACAATAAGCGGACATCATGGCAACACTGTCGTAGCCAGTCTTGCGCAGCCAGACAACTATTCCACAATCTCCGAATGCTATATAGAGCAGGGGTCCTCAACTAGAAATGATGAAGGTCCACAAATATGTTTTTGAATAAGACCGAGGTCCGGTCCCATGCGTGGCGTCCATCGGAGAGCGGGGCTCTATGCCCGTTTAGTATGGTCAAGCCAAGCTTATACAAATCAGATCCCCTTCCAACCAACCAATAATGGGGTGCAGAGTGCAGGCCCGGAGTGGAACTCCAAATCCAAATCACACTGCGCGCGCGCGCCTAGCGCGCCAGAATTTTGGGGGCCCTTGGGGGACATTTTGGGGGCCTTTGCAGCAATTTCACATGAGAAATGTACCATCTGATGTTATTTATATTATTAACTTCTTCCCTCCATTAACATAAGTCACACAATGTAGTTGTGCTGCAGCAACACTGCCTGAATTGAATTGAAATTGACCGGACCGCGGTCCGCCAGTTGAGTACCCCTGGGGGAACTACAACTCCTGATATCTGAATAATCCGTGTGTGTGTGTGTGTGTGTGTGTGTGTGTGTGTGTGTGTGTGTGTGTGTGTGTGTGTGTGTGTGGTATCCATGGTAATAGGTCATTGGGATGTTGCCTGGTCGAGACGGACAGTCTCCTTACATCACCTGTGGAACAAAGGTCTGTCTGTCTGTCTGTCTGTCTGTCTGTCTGTCTGTCTGTCTGTCTGCCTCCACATTTCACGGTATTCGGTACACATGCTCTCTATTATAGTCATGTGATCAAGACGGGTCTGTCCATCCTGATTGGCTAAGATTGACATCTAAAGTTTGCAGGAGTGGCTTGTTTTGCACAAAATGCCAAGTCATGATCCGATTCCGATTGTGGTGAAACTGTGCACGCATATTATATATATATATATATATATATATATATATATACATATATATATAAACTGTGCACGCATATTCCCGCTAGGCTGAGGAAGAAATGAACATGACTCCGCCAGATGGAAGAGACGCTTGCTTCACATCATTTGTTTCACAACGTACTTCCACCTGGGATCTCTGTATTGCCCAATCGCTGAAGAAAGCCGTCCCTTTTTTCAAGCTACCTGGCAGGTGATTGGATGGGACCGTCTGTCGATCATATTGACATGTCGACATGACGTATGGTAGCTGCGCCAGCAGGAAAGTAAACGATGACTGCGAACAATAAAAAGTGTTAACGAACGCCTGATAGCATTAGATTCAACACTTTAAAAAAAAACCTCACTAGCGTGTACTAAATGTAATAATGTACATATTGAATGTATTATGAATAGTTTTATCATTTTAATATTGTGCTGCAGAAGGGAGAGACAATACCCATCCAGTACTACCCTCCTAATGGAACCTTGAACCTCATGTACTACCCCTACTATGGCAAGAAAGCACAGGTACACACACACACACACACACACACACACACACACACACACACACACACACACACACACACGTGTACACACAGCCATGTACACGACGCACACATATGTACTGTATGCATACATATATGTTATATATTTGAACATATATCTTGTATATTTCAGATTAACTACACCCAGCCCCTGGTGGCGGTGAAGTTCCTCAACATCACCCTGAACACGGATGTGAGTGTGGAGTGTCGCATCAACTCCAACACTCTGGAGACCGGCAACCAACGAGACAAGTTCGCTGGGAGAGTTTCCTTCAAACTACGAATCAGCGCCTGAACACACACACGCGCACGGCAAACACACACACACACACACGCAGGCATGCACACACGCACGCAGGCACACGCACGCACAAGCACACGCACACACACGCACACACGCACGCATGCAGACACACAAGCGCACGCATACACACACGCACATATTGTTTACATGGTTCAGAGAGTAATAATACATGATGATGATGATGATGATGATGAAGTATTTTCAGATGTTTTAAGACTTTTACTTTCTTATAAAAAACCACTTCTGACACACGATCTGACTAGTAAACACGTGCACACACATACACACACACACTCACGCGCATTCAATCTTATGCATCAACATATAAAAGAAAGAAAACTGCAATTATGTTTTGATTGGTCCCTGACAGACCAACCAGCACGCTCCTTCCATCTGGTTGAAGATGGATGGATAAAGTATTTATGACCATGTTTACTACGGTAATACAATCAAGCGTAACGTTCTGGTCAAAAGAAACCTTCCTTCTGCAGCCAACAGGAGGCAGGATGGAGCAGGAGGTCAAATAGTGACATCTGCTGGTCCATTAATGGGAACTGCAGGGCCTAAAAAATCACTTCCTCTCCGCCTGGGGGCGGGGGCTTGACAAATGGTCCGTTTCCGTTTGAATGAATGTTAAAATTAGTTTGTTCCAGCAATCTAATTGGTTCATGATAGATACTGCACTTCCTGCAAGTTTATTGCAAGCACAAGTTGTTGCTATAGCAACAGACATTAACCCATTCTGAACGGGAACCCATTTTGGTGTTAGCATCATGTTATGCTTTAGCTATTGAAAAATAGCAGATCTACAAGCTCGTAGCGCGCCACCGAGTGGCGCGATACGAGCTTGTAGGTCTGCTATTTTTGAAAAAATCGAAGAACGACTGACATTTTTAGAATCTGATCTCAGGTCAGAATGGGTTCATCAGACCAGTGTGTGTCCAGTGGAAACCTCGTATGAATCTGATCTCAGGTCAGAATGGGTTAAACACTGACTGCCAGGACGCATCACTGCCAGCGTTTTGACTCGTCTTTTAAGAATATTTCGCTCCAGGACAATCGATACATTAACATAAAATAGAAAAGAAAAAAAAAACACGTGTCACCACGACCCTCTGTTCTTTGGTCATAGGCTGTTCAAAAGCTACATCAAAAAACGCAATCTGTGAAAATAAATCGCACATAGATATTTTTATAAATGTGATAACGTTGTGATGACTGACGTTACTTCTTCTCTGGAAGTCATATCAAAGAGCGCCCTCTAGCGTATAATCACTGAAAACACCAAATTACAGACGTCAACATATTAATTTACATATATACACGTACATATTAATTTACATTAACTGACATAATGCATATTCATTTACACATTAAGTTACCTATGAATTTATATGAA
Source organism: Protomyctophum parallelum (assembly GCF_964188405.1). Classification (NCBI taxonomy): domain Eukaryota; kingdom Metazoa; phylum Chordata; class Actinopteri; order Myctophiformes; family Myctophidae; genus Protomyctophum; species Protomyctophum parallelum. Next base: position 43,308,339 of record NC_139716.1, read on the forward strand.
TTCATGTAATGTTAATGTGGCCTCCTCGACATGAAATAAGATTGAGAAACACTTGAATTTCTTTGTTTTTCTTCTTTCTCTTCCTTGTCTCAGCCACATCATTAGTTAATTCGTTTAACGAGTTAGATCATGATTTAGTTGATTCATTAATGTATTAATGAATTCAGTATTTTATACCCATTAAGTATTTTAGTTCGTTAATAAGTTTAGTTAATTACCTAATTATATGAATTACTTTTGTTGTTACTATTATCTTTATTATTATTATGTGTTTCTGACTTTGTCATTGCTGTGAGGTAGAAACCCCGTCCCAAACTCTCCAATTGTATTATTTATGATTAATTTAATAACATGTGTTATAATGTTATTTATTAATCCAAAACTCTTAGGTTTCAGGAACTCTCCAATTTGATGTTATTAATTATTGTTTTAGTAACAATATGTTATTGATAGTATACATTGTTCGATAGGCATATATATCACTCACACACGCACACACACACACACACACACACACACACACACACACACACACACACACACACACACACTGGCACGCCATCAATGCATTGTGACACGCCCCCTTCACCACTGTCCAATAGTATGTGAGGTGTGGTCTTGTTAGCCTCTGTATTCACCAATCGTGTGAGTATCGTATGGTAACCCTGGCCTATCAAGTGAGGTTGATATTTGGAAGCAAGTAGTCATAATGTATGCAAATGTGCGCAACGTTTATGCAAATAGTATGCAAACCAAACAACAAGCACTTGAATTTATTAATAATTAATTTTGTTCTCAAGGACTTCTGTCTGTCTCTCATGTTCATTTGTCGTATCACAGGCCGGCACTAGGGGTCGGTGTTTCCTAATAGTCCAGAATTACTACACAACTGTGTAACGGCTCTTCAGGGCGCGGGCACACATATACATGTCAAGAAAGCACCAAGACCAGGCGTAGAAATGATTTATTTAGGAATACCCCATTGAGATATAGTATCTCGTTTTCGAGAGGGTCCTAAAACCTGTGGCCTCGGCAAAGCGTTTCCGTTCTTTGGCCGAGGATACAAGTTGAAGCCGCACGTGAGCGTCATTTCCATCCACCAGCTGTTTAAAAGCCGGAAGAGATGCCTGGACTAGATGTTTTTTTTGACGCAACAATGTGCACGCGCCCTCACTGGTTCATAGATTTGTAGAGGCCAATCAATCAAAGAAGGCCTGTTTGTATGATGTCATATCCTCCCTGTTGGTGATTGGTTGTATTTTTTCCCTGTCTTGAAAATAAAAATAAATAAACCCAACAGAATGGTCTTTTTAACAATTTACAATGAAGGCATTTAGCAGACGCTCTTAATCCAGTTACTTATAGTATTAAAGGCTACAGCACATGGTAATACATCATAGAAAGTCATCTAGGATCATACTGTATAAGCAAGCTAAGAAATGAACATCCCTAACAGTCCAACAAACCGGTTACACCATATTTGTATTTATTTAACTCCTAGCATTCGACTCCTATAGGTACATCTGCAGAAAATGGCTAATCTACAAACTCTCCGTATTGCGACTGTGATGTGTTCTGCGCTTGTACATCTGATATTTAATGTGCGTAACCTTGGTATAATGACTATAATGAATATACAGTATATGAATGAATATGTTACGGTTTTGAACCCAGGTTCGAACCCTCCACCTCCACCTTCCACTTCTGGTGTTCCTGGGCACAACCCACTGCACCGTGATCACTCTTCCACCTAGTCAGGTCCACCTCTGTGTTCCCCTCCCCCTCTGACGACTCGAGCTGCCTGGGTGTGGCACTGCACACCTGTTCCCATTCTACAATGATCACCAGAGTCTTCAAAAACCCTGCCTTCCCCCCACTCCTCGCCAGATCTTCCCATATAAAACGCCTGGCAAGTATAGTTGCTCTCTACTCAGATGCTCTTCGTACTCTGTAGAGCTTTTCCTGTGTTTTAGCTGCAGTTTTAGCTGTTTTGCTAATTTGTTTCTTTCATCCTCCAGACCTGGCTATCTGCAGTGCCCCTTTGTTCTGGACTGTTTGTTTGGCTGCCGATCTACAAGCTCGTCCCCTAAGTAAGTATAGTTTTATATTTATATATCCTCATAGATACTATATCTACCTAATTATATTACCTATATTATGAGTACAATTAACAATTTAGGCATTTAGCAGACGCTCTTAATCCAGAGCGATTTACAGAACAAAAAAGCATGGGAATACATCACATAAAAAGCATTTATCATGAAACATGCGTAGGCCTAAGCTAAGAACGTAACAGTGGAATATCTATATAATGAAACTATACATATATACTATACTATGCTATACATATATAGGCCTACTATACTATGCTATACATATATAGGCCTACTATACTATGCTATACATATGTACTATAGTCTATGATGTGCTGTGACTACATACAATGCAATTATAGTGCTGTCTACATAGCATGCTATGAGTCTGTATCAGATGCTATCTAAGTCTACAGAAATGCTATCTAAGGGGTTAGGGTAAGTGCTATGGGCCATGATGGAGTCTGAAAAGGTGGGTTTTCAGACTACGGCGTAAGATTGGGAGTGATGCTGCAGTTCTGACTGCAATGGGAAGTGCATTCCACAGTTTTGGAGCCAGAAGGGAGAAGAGTTTGGGACAAGTATTTATATATATATCTATACATTGCCATTATCCTGCTTTATTTGGACATTAAAGTATTGTATGTATTCCTGTCGCTTGAGCGGTTGCATTTGAGTTCAGAACACAACTCAGTCTTAACAGAATAAGCCTTATGACTCTGGTATGGCGGATATTACTCGTTCATCCCCTGGGTCGGTCGCAGAGTTTCTCTCTATGGAGAAAGACATTCTTAGAATCGTCTCGTCAGGAATTGTGGTCCTAAGATAAATTAACAAATAGTTTCGGCGATGTTGTCGAGGAGTAGGCCTATGTATCGTTTGATAGTCAGTCACTCAGTTAACACTGCATTCGTGTTGTTTGTTCCACTTACCAGAGGCAGTATTTCTTTAATGGAATGAATGCATAGTGTTGTTACCTTTAAGAGTTAATACATGCACGTCTGAGGTGTTGACGTAATTAGCTGTGCGACAGGTCTGTTCTTAGACCACCTGCCAGTGAGGAGCCCCCACCGGGAGGACTTACTGTTGTATCCTACTGACTCACCTACCAGTGAGGAGCCCCCACCGGGAGGACTTACTGTTGTATCCTCCTGACTCACCTACCAGTGAGGAGCCCCCACCGGGAGGACTTACTGTTGTATCCTACTGGCTCACCTGCCAGTCAGACTCCACGGTAGATCTGCTATTTTCAGCACACAGATGTATGAATCAGGCATTATGACACCCGAAAAAGCACATTTTTAGTCGACTAAATCAACTGTAAATTTAGTTGACTAAAACTAGACAAAAACTCAAATATTGCAGATGACTAAGATATGACTAACTAAAACTAAACCGAACTTTTCTGTGTCCTGGGCATGACGTTAAACTGCCCCGTTGTAAGTACCACCGTTAATGTAGTGGGTGAAGATTTAAGATGGACTGTGTGTGCTTCTAGCCTGTATAGTACTTTATACTACGTATACTCGTGGTTTTATTGTACCGATATTCTACTGTTAGACAGATGTTAGATTCTTATCTTATTCTAGTCTTCTTGATGACTTTGTATTGACGCCTGGTGCAACGTATACGTTGTTCTACCCTTGATGCTGGCGCGCTCTCTGTCTCACATCAGCTATTGCTATACATGTAGCAACATAACTATTTTTTAAAAAATCATCAGAATTTGAAGGTTTTCAGAAACCTTAGGTCAGGCCCTAGAAGGCGTTCCCAGATTCGGCCTCAGGCATCAATGGGTTAAGATGTGTTGTTCTTGCTTACTGTAACTTGCTCTGATTTAAGAGCGTTTGCTAAATGCCTAAATTGTAAATATATTATAACAAACAGTTTGAATATGGTTGAAATGGTCATACATGGTTTGTGGTTTGTTTCCATAGGCCCGGTGGTTCTCTCCCAAGCCTGGCAACACACAACACAGACAAGCTTGTAGATCTGCTATTTTCAAATAGCAGACTACTATGGCCTACTATGTATAAACATTGTACACACTTTCACTAGTTCTCTTTATTGTCTTTTGACACTTTGGCAACGTAAACATATCTCATGCCAATGACGCTCCATTGAATTCAATATACAGGGTTCCCACACATTTATAACAATTCATTTCCATAACGTTTCCAAAGTATTTCACCACATTGTAATTTCCTGCCTTATAGCGATCATATGGTGAAATAATATTAGCAATGGTTCCCACATTTTTCAGGTCGAGACTGGAGACCCAAAATAGAGATAGTTTGCCCCGGGAGTCGGGACCCAAACTATTGAAAATAGCAGGTCTACAAGCGCACAACACGTCACTTCGCGCCACATTGCGAGCTTGTAGATTGCTATTTTCACTACTTATGCATGCAATTTCTTTCTTGGTTTCTTTTAAAATTTTATAAAATGATTTAACTTTTATTTATTTTGGTAAAAAAATATATTTTGAAATATATATATATTTTTTTTAAAGTAGGAAAATAAAATGGGAGTCGTGACCCATGGAAATTGGTCCGTGGCCCACAAATGGGTCCCGACCCACTGTTTGGGAAACAGCGCTCTAGTGAGCCGCCAATGCAGAACTAGACAGGTGTCACGTGACACAAATAACACATCTACAGGTTCACGACACGTCACGATGCAACGTGTTCTTAGCTTGCAGATATATTGCTTTAATTCGTATGTGTATGTACTGTACTATGTACCGGTATACAGGGTTCCTATTGCTTTCGCATGTATACAGAGTTCCTACACATTTGGAATTCTCAGTCAGTGATTCCAGCTCTGGCTGGCCTATAGGTGCCTGGGGTGTCTGTACTCCCAGGGGGTGTCTGTACTTAGGTGCCTGGGGTGTCTGTACTCCCAGGGGGGTTCATGTAGGGGCGATATGCAAAAATATTATATCACAATATTCTTTCAAGCAGTATCACGACATACAATGTTATCACGATATTTTTGACCATGCCGTTTTCAAAGTTAATTTTCAAGTCACTTAACACTAACAGTACAACCACTGACTAGTAGACCATTTAAACCAAAATACTTACGTATTTTTGGCGAATGAAACCGTCATTCTACGGAATTATAAATTAAGGTATAGAACTGCAAATCATAGAATGTGCCATTCACTGCCACGATACGATATCTCCGAAAAGGCATATTGTGGTGGAGGTATCGTCCCGAAATCCCGATGATATTTATCAACATATCGCCCACCCCGAGGTGCATGCGTTTGTTTCCGACATACTAAGGGCCGATTCATACTCCTATTTTACCGCTGTTTCGGCGCTGTGGTGCCGAAATGATTTCGGCTCGTCAGAAATTTTCAGTAGCACCGAAGAGCCGACTTTAGGATGGTACCCGCCCCCCCCCGAACCTCAAATTACGTCAAATTGTAGGCTCTACAGCGCCGAACCGACTTTTATTCGGCTCTAAAATAGGAGTATGAATCGGCCCTAACATTGCAACAGTATAACCAACGCATGCACCCCCTCCCAGGACGTCCAAGGGGCAAAACTCCCCCCATACAAATCCCATACTTCCCATACTAGCGTAGGAACCCTGTGTATAAACATCACGTTACATTTTCCATCCGTCCATCCATCCATCTTCAACCTCTTATCCGGAGTCCGGTCGCGGGGGCAACAGCTCCAGCGGAGAGCTCCAGACTTAATGATATCCGTTGCTAGCAATCTAGAAGAACCATTCATACATTGACAAGGGGCGCCATCTATCTATCATAAACCACAGAATATACCACATGACAGAGATCTCCGTCCACGGCAGGGAATTTAACTATTTATTTATATTATTTTTCACTTTTATCCCACGAACAATTTCTTTCACCAAGTGTCAATTATCTAATGTAATCCTGGGCGCTACACTCCCTCTGCCAACCTGGGGAGACCAACAGACTGACCTCATGCTTCCTTCTATGCATGGGGCGTCCAAGCCGCTTCTTTTCACCTGACAGGGGGGGGGGTTCACCTGGTTGGACGTAGCTCGTGGAAGGAACACATTATTCCAACCAGTTCCTTTCCCCCTCCATCAGGCACCCCGGCTGGCCAGGGGGAGGCAGTATAGAGGGATACTGGACTACTCGCCCCGGAGCTTGCCCGTTTTTCCTCCCGGAATTTTCCCCAGTGAGGGGGATAACTTTGTATATGCTATTGGCTGTTTGTATTCTTTTTGGAAAAACATAAAAAGATACTCCTGTGGAAAGGCTATATTATTTGACTTATATTGAACCTATAAACAATGTAGTATTATTTAGTATATGTAAGGTTTTGCCCCCTCAAATGGTACCTCGTCAGATAATCCCCACATATCCTACAACAACTTCTGTGAACAGACTTCACTGTAGTAGCTTTTCATAAATTATATTTGTACTTAGGCTGTTCTGCTGTCATGGAAGTTTATAGTTAGAGAAATGCAAAGTCCAGCCGTCTGCTGTCCAGCCTCTCCCATTAACCCCTCACTGTGGAAAATTCTGGGAGGAAAACAGAAACGGGGCGAGTAGTCTTGTTACCGTATAGAGACCAGAGGATTACTGCATGTTTTTGGTGAGGGTACCTACCCTAGGGGACCCGGGGAGAACATGCAAACTCCACACAGAAAGGCCGCCAGTTTGGGAAGCAGTGCTATAGAGGGATATAATGGGTTAAGTCACGTATATATTGTTCTGTTATTTATAAACATACTACATGAAACAAAATGGAAAGACCGGGAAAAACAAACAAACTGATGCAATTCAAAATGTTACATTTTGATTAATTCTCAAGAACAAACAAAGTAATTCAAACGATTTCAAAACACTACATTTTGATTAATTCTCAAGAACAAACAAAGTAATTCAAACAATTCAAAACATTACATTTTGATTCATTAAAAAAAGAAAAGATGTAAAAATATATTTCCATGAATTTCCTTGACTGTCGATTTACAATAGTTTGTTAAAACCAGATCAGGGAATCCCTTTGTCCATATATGGGTCTCTCCATTTCCTTTTCACCTTATAAGGCCTCTTCCTTGTCCAAATATGGTCATTATGAAAAGAGAGATTTATTAACCCATTCTGAACGGGCACCCATTTTGGTGTCGGCATCATGTCGTGCTTTAGCTATTGAAAAACAGCAGATCTACAAGCTCATATCGCGCCACCGAGTGGCGCGATACGAGCTTGTAGGTCTGCTATTTTTGAAAAAAATCGAAGAACGACTGACATAGAAACATAGCTTTTTCAGAAAACTGTCATTTTCAAACAAGACATTTTTAGAATCTGATCTCAGGTCAGAATGGGTTAAGTTTGGGAAACCTAATTGATTTTGACCATATAAGGAAATAAAGGACAGACAGTCCATATCATATATATATATATATATAAAAATAGATGCCTCATTGGCCGCTGCGGTTCGTTGTAGCGATGTGTGTTGAAGGAGGGGCGGAATAATTTACACTGGGAGAGGAAGGACGCCGGAACTTGTGGAAGGCACGTTACGTCACGCTGCCACTCAAGTGATTACTGGCCAATCACAGCGCATCTTTTCCGGGACTTACAGACCCGAACATGCGTTCTGTGCTTCGCAAGGAAGGTGCTTCGCAAGGGAATCTCGGGAACGTTTTGCCCCCTCTGTCTTGAGCACGTACGCTCCAGAGCCGGAAAGGAAAGGGCGTCTATGTTTATATGTCTATGGTCCGTATAAGGCCAGAATATACCATCGCCATAGAAACAGGAAACTCCATCACTTCCTGGAGGCGGGGCCTTTATGGAAGATGTATATTGGCCGTTGGTTACCTAGCGACACATGCATGCAGTCACACACACACACACACACACACACACACGCTCAGTTGGTTTTATTGCTAAGTGTTTTTCCCCCTAATAAAGTAGTTTTTATTTGTTTTCCCATGCCCCTTATGTAAAGCACATTTGAGAAGTGAGATATATAGACTACCTGGCACTGCACTTGCTGCACTTGTTTATCTGTTGGTCTTGGTTAAGTAGCCTACCACCTTGATAAAAAAAACGTTTTATTGCTTAAGCTTATGTAATCACTATTCATTGATTGTGTCACTGGTATACCAAAATCCATTTGAAAAAAAGTAAATATATGTTTCTCACTGTTCTCAGGGCGAATATGTGATTCAAATGTGATTAATTGAGATTAATTCATTACAAAGCCTCTAATTAATTAGAATACATTAGAGTCCAAGCCCTAGTTATGAGGTGATGTGGGTGTGGTTATATGGTAATGTGGGTGTGGTTTAAAGTATCATGTGGGTGTGGTTTACCTGTGTGTAACAGAGTATAGGAAGTGTATCCCACACTCCTTATAAGGTAACAGCTGAAGGTGTCGGGTTTCAGTCTAACGCTCCTGTAGTTGTGACGAGTCGTTGCCTAGCAACAAGAACCCATAGTTAGAAAGTTACTGTCTCCTAGCAACACAACACAATTTTACAGTATATTACAGTACTTTAAATAGGGCTCTATAATATGTATTATGGTCATGTAAGTAAACAGTAGATTATAAGTATTATGGTAGACAGTATATTATAAGTATTATGGCAGACAGTATATTATGGTAATGTAACTAAACAGTATATAAGTATTACGGTAGACTGTATATTAAAGTACTTACAGTAAGGTTTTTGCTGCGTGCGTAGCTGCTCCAGGGTTGAGCTTCCAGGAAGAACATTCCGCCCGGCGACAGGCTCTGATAGGCCCGTTCAAACAGCCTGACCATGCCCCCGTCCCCTGATTGGAGCTGGACCCACTTGGTCACGCCCAGACACATGATGACATCATACTGGCCTTTCCCGGGCCACGCCTCCTGCTCCGACACATAGTCGCCCTGGAAACCAGACAGACAGACAGACAGACAGACAGGCAGACAGACAGACAGACAGACAGACAGGCAGGCAGACAAGCAGGCAGGCAGACAGACAGACAGACAGACAGACAGACAGGCAGGCAGGCAGGCAGGCAGACAGACAGACAGACAGACAGACAGACAGACAGACCATTCCGAATTTAAAAAAAAAATCTAAAACACGTAAAAGACGTCAATGGCAGGAAATGACTCGTTCCTTGAAACCCAAGCCGCCCTCCCACACAGGTCTTTGTTTGTATTTGCTTTTAAATAAGGAACGCACACACATGCACACGGATGAAATCAGCCGGAAACTATCTATATGTACATACATACCATAATAAAACAGACGTTGCCGGGGAAACCATCGCTCTGATTGCCAGGGAGCGGGGGGGCGGCAAGCGGGCCCCTTCCCACCCTAAAGCAGAGAGGAAACCCCATCGTCAAGTGACTTTCCCTCGCCAGGTCATGTGACAGGAAGTGGCGGACGTTCTGATTGGCTGCGCGGACCAGCCGCCCGTCGCGCTCCACCCCCGTGATAAGGGTAGGGCCGAACGCCCTGGCCACGCCCAGGGTCATGTGACCGGCGCCGCAGCCAATGTCCAGCACCCGCTTGTTCCTGAACCAATGCGCTTTCAGGAGGCAGAGCCTGGGGTCCGGGGGTCCGGCGCCCACGCGCCCCCCCTCCCCTTGCGCGTCGCCGTACCAGCCGTGGAAGCCGTAGTAGCGGCTGTGGTTGCCTTGCGCGTAACGACTTCTGTCCTTAGTCTTCTTCGTTGGTGTCTGGGAGGAGTCTGGCCACGCTGGGCCACACCTGAAGAAGAAAACATTAGGTCATACTATATTTACTGCATTTTAGCTTCCCGTCGTAAACCCGAAGACCCCAAATGACAGAATGCTTATTATTAACCCATTCTGACCTGAGATCAGATTCATACGAGGGTTTCCACTGGACACACACTGGTCTGATTAACCCATTCTGACCTGAGATCAGATTCTAAAAATGTCAGTCGTTCTTCGATTTTTCAAAAATAGCAGACCTACAAGCTCGTATCGCGCCACTCGGTGGCGCGATATGAGCTTGTAGATCTGCTATTTTTCAATAGCTAAAGCATAACATGATGCCGACACCAAAATGGGTGCCCGGTCAGAATGGGTTAAGAATTTGACTGACAGGCAGAAGCAGCCAATCACACGTCACCTGTATTTGGCTCCTCCCACCAGAGGAGTCTGGAAGCGGGCAGGAGGGGGCGGGGCTCCGACGGTGAGGGGCATGTCACAGGGGGCGTGGCCTAGCTGTGACCTCATAGAGGTGGTGCGGCGACGCCTCCGCTGGTTAGGCCTGTCACGATTACACATTTAGGTTTGCTTTTTAGGCTTCGGAATCACAAATTGCAGATCAGGGCAGATATGGCAAATATATACAAATATACAAAGAAATCACTGACACGTTTAATCATTTTTACTTTCCAAACAATTTACAAAATTTCTGCTATTTTTTTTTAATGTATGGACATTTTTCACATGGAAATGATCCAATCAGGTTTTTTGGGACCGATCCTGATCACCGATTGTTTTTCTCACGATTGGCCGATACCAATAATGATACCGATCTTGTGAGTAAGGGAAAAATTATGATATACCAAAACCCACGTCAAAACTGTTCCTGTGTGTGTGGCGAGGAAGGGGAGAATGTTTAGGTCACAAAATGCAAAACAATATTATACTATAATATATCTGATTGACTGTCATACACTTAGATGTTATAAAAGATCGCTTTCTCCAGATAGGGTAAATTGCCGATCACTGATCGAGTTACTGGAGGTGATCTGAGCACCTCTTAAAGGAGAATTCCATGCTAGAATGCTTTCTTATCTTTCTTACCTTTATTTGTAGTTGTTACTTCGCCACCAAAGAGGTCCAGGTGTTTTTTTGTGCAATAACTCCTTATTGGCTATTTCCCCTACCATAAGCCCTAAACGAATTGCATTGCAAAATAACACCTGGACCTCTTTGGTGGTGACGTAACAACTACAAATATAGGTAAGAAAGCCTTTTAGTATGGAATTCTCCTTTAACGATTATGCAAAAGTAACTGCGACGTAATTGCGATTGGGCCATAATTGAGACGGGCTTACCGCTGGTCGCCGTGGTTACGACGGGCGTTGCCTACTGATGATGCGGGCGGGTGGGTGTGTCTTCGGGGCAGGGTGGGTGGGACTACGTCCTCGCGGCAGTTGATTGACGTGTTGAGCTCACAGGAGAGAGGAGAGGGAGGATCACTTCCGCCGTCTTTGGACGTGTGAGGTACTGCAACGCGCGCACACACACACACACACACACACACACACACACACACACACACACACACACACACACACACACACACACACACACACACACACACACGTTTGTATTTCTGTAATCTAAATTTTATTTGTGTCCATCCATCCGTCTGTCTGACGATCAGTGTGACACTTTGTCGGAAAGAACACTGACTCCCCCTAGAGGCCAAGAAGAACCTCTGGCCGATCATTTCTCACACGGGTGAGCACCACCAGGATGCAGATTTTTTACTAAATCATTTTTTTGCCTATTACTACTACAGATCTTGTCCAGACATCACACACATCGCTACACATTATCTCTACAATAGTCATGTGATCATGATCGTGGGGCGGCGGTGGCTCAGGGGTAGAGTGCCTGGATGGTAACCGTAAGGTTGCCAGTTCAAACCCGGGCTCCCCCAGAGTTACTGTCGAAGTGTCCTTGAGCAAGACACTGAACCCCTAATTGCTCCCGATGTGCTAGTTGGTGCCTTGCATGGTTTCCGCTGCCATCGCCCATCGGTGTATGGATGTGTGTGTGAATGGGTGAATGTAATGCACAATCTCTGTAAAGCGCCTTGGATAAAGGCGCTATATAAATGCACCATTTACCATTTACCATTTATCATGACGTATCTGTCACATTTCTCATATTCCGTTCCTATTGGCTATGAGCTATGACCAAACTTTGCAGGAGTGGCTCGTTTGGCACAAAACAAACGCAGCTCCAGATTGCTGTGATATTATGTATGCACACACATTCACAGTAGGCCAAGAAAGAACCTCCACCACACTTCAACCTTATGGTGGCGCTACAACAGCATTTTGGGCAATAACTTTTTTTTCCTGCTAGGTACATTATCTCGGAGGTCATGTGAACACATGGTCATGTGATTATTTAGTTTAGTTTATTTCGATCCTCAACAGTTAGAACATTTCTTTCTGGAATGTGCTCAAGCTGTATAAGTTAGATTTGTCAGATCAAGTGGCTTTGAACAAAGTTTACGGGCCCTGTGGGGTGGGCAACCCGTCCTCTGTTATATTGATATAGTAGCTTCCCCGACGCTAGGCAACGCTCGCTTCCACTGTGGTCCGTCAATGAAATGTTTCCTCCTCGTCCACTTCCATTATAAGAGCGATCTTTAGCTGCTTTTTTCTTTCGGAATTGAGGCTCATGCAGATTGAGGTGATTGAACAGAACGTCGATGTTAGACCTGAGCTCATTAAAAGGATCTGCGCTACTTTGCGCTACCCTTGATCTAGCAAAAATGAGACTAATTGGGCAGCAGTCACAGCTGTCACTCGATCCTGTAGGTTCACACTCTATAACATACGACGAATTAGACCGTTCCTCACCCAGGAATCAGCCCAGCTCCTAATCCAGACAACAGTCTTGTCAAAACTCGACTATTGTAACTCCCTCCTTACTGGCCTACCAGCATGTGCACTTAAGCCTCTCCAGCTGATCCAAAATGCAGCAACTCGCTTGGTCTTCAACCAGCCAAAGTTCTCACATGTCTCCCCCCTGCTCCGCTCCCTCCACTGGCTCCCGGTCGCTGCCCGCACAGAATACAAAACTCTGATGCTGGCATTCAAAGCAACCAAAGGTATGGCTCCCCCATATCTTGCAAGTATGATTGAACCCTACAAACCCTCCCGCCCACTCAGATCAGCCAACGCAGGGAAGCTGGAAGTACCCTCACTAAAAACGCCGGGACAACGCTCCACACGTCCCAAACTCCTCTCCCTTCTGGCTCCAAAACTGTGGAATGCACTTCCCATTGCAGTCAGAACTGCAGCAAATTGTAAATTGTAAATTGTAATTAGCGTTTTCTCTCAGTTCAGTTGATTCTTCATATCTATAGGAGTGAAACCGCCGGGATGACGTGTTTATTTTTCAAACACAGTTCTTATACGAGGCGATCTAAGATCCCTCTATGGGGATTATAATACAGTATAATATAAGATCCCTCTATGGGGATTATAATACAAAGGTACACAAACCCGTGGACTTAGCGCCCTCTAGTGATATTGACGTCAGACTTTGGTGCTCTATATCAGAGGTTCCCAACCACTGATACTGGTGGTACTTCAGTATAAAAAGGTTGGGAACCAATGCTCTATAAGAATTAAATTAAGGCATATTTAGTCAAAAAAATGTATAAATGTATAAATTAACATAAACATGAATATTCATGTTTCCTAACCTGCGAACACGCTGGCTGCCGTCGCCTCTTTGTTGGCCACGCCTCCCCGGTTGCGATGTCTCCGCCTACTCCTGCAGGCCCCGCCCTTGGTCCCGCTGAGGTTGAGCGGGTCGCTGTGGTCACGTGGGAGCAGAATCTCCACGGGGTCTCCGCCCCGCAGTGGGAGGGGCGAACACAGAGGAGTGTCCTGATTGGTCGCCCTGAAGAGGGGAGGAGTTAGAAGAGTTAATGTCATAATAATAATAATAATAATAATAGCTCAATAGCTTGGATCAGATACATTGGATCAATTTGGATGTCTTAATGGAGAAAGATGTTCCAAAACAACTTGGCCCGTCATTAGACAGTAACATCGGAATGTAAAAATGAACTTTGTTGCAAAAGGGCAGGGCAGGTGCACACCCAAATCCCCCTCTTTGCACGTGCCTGGTTCCCTTTCTACAGCACTGCCATCCAAGTGTTGAATGAGAATGCATTGACCCCTTCTCTGAAAGAAATGCAAATCACTGGCATCCTATAAGACAGGCCTGAAAATCCACCTTTCAACAGGCCAAGGGGAGAGGAAAAGATCGCTCCTCTCTTATAGGGGATTCACACTGAGACGGACTGAATTGGAATCGTTTCCGAATACGTTTGCCTGGTCCCCGATGGCCATGATTCACATTGCCCGAGATTCAACACTTGCATAACACACTTTAATCCTCCTGATGACGGTGTGCTTGATGGCTGGCGCGCACGGACACTGACCATCAACTGTGCGACATTGTCTCAAATAAATCCAGACACACTGAATTGCATTGCCTCTTTGGCTTTTTTCACTGTCAGCCTGCCTGCTATTCACTGTGTCAGTCAGTTCTGTGCTCCAGTGTATTAGTTTGCTATGGATTGTACTTATAGCATTATTATTATTTTGTTTTACTTTGGAAACTGTGCCAAGCAAAGCCCAAGAGCCACGTGTAGTCCGCAGAATAAGATCAGCGCGGTGCTGCGCGTATAAGCAGATTCAACAGGAGAAGGGCGGCGTTGAGAAATGTGCTGGTGTTACGCATCGTGCAGCGGCTGTGTTGTTTTTTGTTGAGGCTTGGCTCGTCGACTAGAGATTATGTCACGTTCTTTAAAAACAACAGTCCACTTCCTTCTTTAGGTACGCATGCATTCACATTGGAACGATCCGTATCTGAATACACTTCAACAGTCCAGAGACCCTCCCCCCATGCGGTCCCGGAGACGGTTGGGCGATCCGCTCCCGGGAACGGTACGCATCATTCACACACTACCACAACATCTGCCAAGTGGTCCCGAGTGCGCACCCGGGACCATAGTGTGATTATTAGCATTAATTTGAAATTTGTTTTTATTTTTCATGTCATGATTATGAATTGAATACCCAGGACCTGAATGGAAACACTTTTTGAGGGGCGCTAGCCCCTCCTATACACAGGTTTAATGTTTGTCTTTAGTTCAATGTTTGTTTTGTAAACGAAAATGTACGTCATAATGTGTCGTTTACGTCATATTGTCTCTTTATTGTTAATGGCGTTTAATGTTTGTACCGTTTGTTTTACATCACCATTACATCAGCTAATCAACATGAATTAGACTTTAATATATTAGCACCCCTCACTTCACATGGGTGTGATTTTTTTATATCCTTTTGGACGTGTGTGTTTGACTGTACGCTGTACTGTTTACATTTCTGCCAATAAAGTATTAAATCAATCAAATATTCAATCAAATACATTGACCAATTATACCACATGATTATTTATGATTATTATTGATGATTTATGATAATTTTTGATGCCGTGCTAAATATTAAGTATAGTACAAACATGTGTGCGTGTGCGTGTGTACCTGCCTGAGCGGCATAAACGGATTAACAAATAATCCCGCTCGTCGCCCCGGAACGGAGATTAATCACAGGACGGAACATGAATGATATCATAACCGAACACACCGCTCCACAGGCTGGGAGCGGCGATTGAGCAACATTCAATGTCATTTCCGGTTGAGACGTCATCCAAAGTGCCCCCCCCTCCATTTTAGTGGAAAGATCTTCAAACGTGAGTAACTCTTGATCTAAATCAATCCGTCCGATTCTAACCAAAGATGATGTTTTTGACGGCGCATCGCGGTCCCGTCGCTTGATGCATTAGAACTAAGTAATCATACCTCCCGTTGTTGTCGATCCCCTCTGGGGTGTTTTGGCTACATCTAGCTACTTCAACTACATCCAAGATGGCGCCTTGTGCACCTTGGAATGGGCCCTGAAGAGAAAAATCACTTGGTGTCCTGATTTAATGGTTACAAATACCCCCAGGCGTTCTAGGTGTTAACGTCATCGTCCAATAGGGATTGAGGTGGGCGTGTACCTGTTAATTTAATCATCCAAAAGGGATTTGTGGGCGTGTACCTGTTAACTTTGTCATCCAATAGGGAGTTGTGGGCATGTACCTATGTTAACTTCATCGTCCAATAGGAGTTAAGGTTCAGTTGCCTGTTAACGTGATCGTCCAATAGGAGCTGTGGGCGTGTACCTGTTAACTTCGTCGTCCAATAGCGAGTTGAGGTTCAGCGGGTCAAAAATGTTCCCGCCCAGCATGAAGTGACTCGGCAGAACGGGCTCCGCCGATTGGCCGACGCTGTTGGCGCGCCGACGGCGCTTATTGGCCGCTCCCTTCTGGCCTGCCCCGCTCACTGTGTAGCGCCGCTTCGTCATTCGCTGGGAAGGGCCAGGGGGTGGGGCTTGGAGCTAGGGATGGACGATATGGAAAAATATATCACGATATCTTTTGTTCATGCGGTTTTTATGGTCATTTTTCAAGTTTATTTTTGATGGTTATTTTCCAAGCAACCACTTACAGAACATGGAGGAACAGAAGATTTAGACCAAAATACTTTATTATTATTTATATATATATTATTATTTTTGGAGATCAAAACTGTCGTTCTAACATATGTATACATTAACATGTAGAACTGTAAATCATAGAATGTGCATTCACTGTATCACGACATATAGGCCTACGACATCTCTGAAAAGGCACATCGTCTCAACGATATTTATTTAACGACATCTCTGAAAAGGCACATCGTCTCAACGATATTCATCACCATATCGCCCACCCTTACTTGGAGCTGGACACCATTCTTCGGTCGCAGGGGGCGTGTCTTCTTCCCGCCCCCCACTGCTTTGGGCTGCTCCGATTGGCCCGCGGCAGCCGGGAAAAAGGCGGGGCTCGCTTTGAAGGGCAGTCTACCAGCCGTCCTATCAGGACACAGGACGGTCTCTTTGTCCAATGACATCTCGATCATCTGAGACGGACAGACACGACAGCCAAATCACAAGCATGGAAGAAAAAACACATTGCCCAATCCCATTGGTGGAACAGTACATAAATGTAGTTAACCTATGCCAGCGCCTGCGTCCACTTTAAGAGAATCAGTTTCCTCCCGGCTGTAACCCCATGCACACTCTCACTGTAACCATTGGCTATCTCATTAGCATTAGCGCACACTGTTTACCTGTCACCAGAAACGTTTACATGTCGGGAGCGATGCGAGACAAAGTCACAAATGACATCCGAACTTTGGATGGACCACGAGACACCACGAGACACCAAGGACAGCGCTTGTAGATTCCGAGTTATGGAGCTTTGAAAATCCTGCTTTGAACCGATACGAGGTAAATGGAGAGGAGTTGTAACGTCCAATAGCTGGTGGTGACGGAGGCGTTGCATAGCAACCGTATAAGTGTTAAAAGCTGCTCTGGGGCTCAACCACTATATGCACGGAGTATACGACGGGGCTGATAACGTCCCAAAGCTGGGTGGTACGAATATATATACGTACCTAGCAGAGAAAGAATTAAGAGTGTTTAAATGGTTACAAAGTTTCATTCGTCCTTTGTTTTGAAAATGTCAGCTCATAAATGTCAGCTCGTAGATTATGAACTGTTACTTGGTAATTAATTGTGATTAACAATTTAATTGTTTAATCACTTGAATTAATTGATTTGTGTTTCTTTCGTTGAATATTATGTAACATTTCTGTTTAGCGTTTAACCCTTTGAAACTGTTGGTTGGCTAAATAGCAGATCTACAAGCTCTATCTACCTTACTAATAATAATAAATAATATTATTTGACAGTCACTGCGCACGCGCGCGCGCGCACACACACACACTAACACACACACACACACACACACACACACACACACACACACACACACACACACACACACACCACAGGGTAATCTAATTTGCATGTGCCACGCCCCTAACTAACAGCGCCAGCGATGTCCTCACGCCTGTTGCTCATGAATAATTAATTGCCACGCACGCACGCGTGCACAACCCCACGCACGCGCACAATCAAACGAGAGGAAGGAGAAAAAAAACACAAAAACAAACCGTTAGCTCCTGATGCTAACCAGCTACTTCCTGGTACGTCACATATCCGTCGAGGGGAACCAAAAAGACAACAATAACAACGTTGTTGCTAACGCGCTAGCATGCTAACACTGTGTGTGTGTGTGTGTGTGTGTGTGTGTGTGTGTGTGTGTGTGTGTGTGTGAGTGCGTGCGTGTGCGCGTGCGTGTATATTCATGCCGTTCTTCTCAGTGCCTAGGCTCGCACTGCTTTTATACAGACACGGTCTCTGGAGCCCATAGCCTGAGTGGGAGGACGGCCCCCCGCCTCTCTGTGATTGGTCGGCTTGTGGTCGCCAGGGAGACCGTTTCTATTAGTTTATTACACACTAATGATTTATATCAAGTTAACATCAATTAAATTCAATGAAATGTGTTTAATATTATTCATGTTTTTCAACTGTAATTTTGTCGTTCTGTATACATCATTTTAATAATGTATATAGTATACTATAGTAATGTAGTTTATTCACGTTTTTAACTCTGTACAGTACACAACTGTCATTGTGTGTATTTGTGTCATATGTCATTCATGTCGAATGTCATGTTTATTATGTTCTGTGTGGACCCCAGGAAGATTAGCTGCTGCTATGCACCAGCTAATGGGGATCCTAATACAACTCTAAACAACTGTAATGTATGTAGCCTATAAATGTAATGTATGCATATGTAGTACATACTATGTATTGTTTAATGTAATGCATGAATAAATGTGTTTAATGTAATTTATTAAATGATGTCATTTATCAGCAGCTCTGGTGCCACCAAATTACAATCAAGAATATTTTTTTTTTTTCACTTTATTTTGATTTTTATTGATGAATAAATGAAAAAACATATGTGTACATTTTGTTGTATCCGACATGTAAATATCCCCCCCCTCCCCCCCCCAATCAAGGTCAGAACAAGACAAATAAAACAAAGACAGACAGTACAAGACAGTAAAAGTAATTCAAGAATAATTTCTTGATTGTAATTTGTAGCCTACTACACTATGCTTATGCCTTTAACGTTAATTGGATTAAGCAGTTCCTTATATACTACTTCGATTTGGAACTTCATACCTATATCTTCTCTAAGATTTTAGGTCTTAAATTTGTACTTTTATGCAACTTTAAAATAGAGAAACTTCCCTCAATTCTGGCAAAATTTCATAGGCAAATGTTGTTGGCATGGTCTTTGATATAAACATATTTTTGCTACATATTATTGCTACATCTGGAATAATAGGAACATTTGTGTTTAAAAATATTTGTCATCTCATCTCCAAACCTTTCATTGTATTTGAGATTGAAGCCAACATAAAAAATATTTCACTCAAAAATCACACCTGTGTGAAGTGAGGGGCACTCTTATCATCGTACATCATCACTGACAGCCTCCTATACAACATAGGCTATCAATGTCTATGTTACATTACACAATGTTTGTGTTTACACTAGACGAGTCTATGACAATTTACAATTTACAATTTAGGCATTTAGCAGACGCTCTTAATCCAGAGCGACTTACATTTGAGCAAAAACAAAAGCATGGGAATACATCACATAAAAGTATTTATCATGAAACATGCGTAAGCTAAGAAAGTAACAGTGGAATATCTATATAGTGAAACTATACATACACTTATACATATAAACTATACATCTTTACTACTATGCTATACATGTGTACTATGGCGTGCTATGACTACATACAATACAATTACAGTGCTGTCTACATAACGTGCTATAAGTCTGTATCAAATGCTATATAATCCAACAGAAATGCTATCTAAGGGTTTAGGGTAAGTGCTATGGGCCATGATGGAGTCTGAAAAGGTGGGTCTTCAGGCTACGGCGGAAGATTGGGAGTGATGCTGCAGTTCTGACTGCAATGGGAAGTGCATTCCACAGTTTTGGAGCCAGAAGGGAGAAGAGTTTGGGACGTGTGGAGCGTTGTCCCGGCGTTTTTAGTGAGGGTACTTCCAGCTTCCCTGCGTTGGCTGATCTGAGTGCGCGGGAGGGTTTGTAGGGTTCAATCATACTTGTAAGATATGGGGGAGCCATACCTTTGGTTGCTTTGAATGCCAGCATCAGAGTTTTGTATTCTGTGCGGGCAGCGACCGGGAGCCAGTGGAGGGAGCGGAGCAGGGGGGAGACATGTGAGAATTTTGGCTGGTTGAAGACCAAGCGAGCTGCCGCATTTTGGATCTTTGGAACTTTGGACATGAGAATTGTCCATTCATTGCCAATGGGAATTCCGAATTCATGTTTGTGTAGGACAAAGTTTGTGCACACATTGATTAGACATTTAGTGATTATATTTTATTGATCAATAAAATCAATCTAATCAATAAAATATAATCACTATAGATGTCTAATAGATGTATCTAAATAAGCTGGAAAATAAGAAAGCTGCGACAACTGTTTTGCTTTGTGTACACTCTTCAATGTTTTCTTAGTAGGCTATTGTTGTATTAAAAACTTTGTTTATTGTGTATTGTATTGTATTGTAGGCCTATTTCATGTCATGACCAGACCGACTCATGACTTATAAAGATACAAAAAAAGGAAAACGTCCCTCCTGGGCGATGGGATCTCAAAGGCACGCCGCGTGCTGGCGCTGTGACGGGCGTCCCTGCGAACCAATCACACGACGCGGAACTGAGTCTCATCCCCTTCCGGACAGCCAATCGACGGTCCCGCCCTTTGGGAGGAGGCGGGACTTTCTGTCCGTCCGTCCGTGTGTGTGTGTGTGTGTGTGTGTGTGTGTGTGTGTGTGTGTGTGTGTGTGTGTGCGTGTGTGCGTGTGTGTGTGTGCGTGCGTGTGGGGTCCTTTTGCAGCTGTCCTTGTCGCTGCCAGATCATAAAAGGTTGTGATTTTATAGTTTAATAGTTTCCTGTGATTTTTGGTATTTTTAAGCCGTCGTTTCATGCGCGTGCACGTCGTGTGTGCATGTGTGTGTGTATGTGTATATTGTTTACTCAAATGCACGTTACCAAATTGCGTTTAGTGCAAGAATTCACTTGGTGGACACCAGTTTTGGCCCTCACCACCGAAGCCCATTATAAATAAAAGAAAGAAAATGTAATTATATTGTGCATGTAATGTGCATGTCATCACCTGCACACCAGATTAGAGGAATTTTCAAAATATGGATTCATATTTTCTTTATTTTGTTTTAGGCGCCATTTACACTCTTGACCACCAGGGGGAGGCGTCCAAAGGCGTCACGTGGCACTGAGACAGTTTCAGTTTTCTTTTTTTTAATCTGGCGCAAATCTTTTAATAAATATTCTTTCAGAGCTAATGTTTTCAACTCAAATCTTTGTTTCTGGGGGGGCGGGGGGGTCCCTGGAAGAACATATTTTCTGATGGGGGTCAGTGGCCAATTTCATATATTTTTGGACATAATTATTAACATAGGGTTTTTCAGAAAACTGTCAGGATTTAGAAGACATTTGTAGAATCATTCTCAGGTATAAATGGGTTGACTTGTGAGTATGAGTGGCTAACTTTTAGGAGGAACCAGGCTGGCTGCTGATTGGCTGAACTATAAAGCAGGCTGGAAGCAGCATTCCGATGTCTTCGGCCTCCAAACACCGGCGTTGTGTGTTTGGTTTGATTCAGGAGGGATGGAACGCCGCACTATACCATACACTGCAGCACGAAGGTAACTAAACATCAACCTTTAACTTTGTTTAAAGCAGGGGTTGGGCAACTGGCGGCCCCCACTTTCACTCAATGCGGCCCGCATGTTAATATCAGAATACTGATGTAGTATTGATTTCAGCTGTTACAATTCCAAACCCGCTTTAATTACTTCATGACTAGTATTAAAATGACTAGTATTGCAATGTTATTGTAACCCACAGGGCAAAAGAAAAGTGGGGAGGCCAAAACAGACCTGGAGAAGATCAGTGGAGAGTGAGGCAAAGTCGACCGGATTATCGTGGGCCCAGCTGAAGAAAACTGCTCAAAACAGAGTCCGATGGCGGGGTGTGATTGCGGCCCTATGCTCCACTTAGGAGCCTACAGGAATAAGTCAAGTAAGTCAAGACAATGTTATTGTCTTTTTGTGTCCAATGTAGTTATGTTAACAGTTAATAAAGTTAACATGGCTATAACTAAAAGCAATTGAAATTCAATAAAAAGGTTACTTTTCAGGATTCCAATTCAAAAATAGCAAAAAGATTATTCCGGTTTGTCCTGATCTCGGTTCTTAGCTTAAATCCGTCTATGCTTGCGTAGGCGCCTATATTTATAGTGTTGAGATGTCAGAGGTATGTTGGAGGGACGTCACCTCTGACACAAGGTTATAATAGTTAACTAAAACTAACTAAAACTAACTGAATTAGAAAAAAAGATGTCAAAACTAGCTAAAACTAAACTATAATGAAAAAAACAAAACTATTATAACCTTGCTCTGACACCCCGGTTATGATGTCGGGGAGGCGCTTCGTTCCTTCGTAACACAACGTTCCCCTGTGGAGTGAGTGTGGAAGTATATTGGCCCTCGCCCTGGTCAAAGTTGCCCACCCCTACTTTAAACTATATTCATTTTGTAGTGTGAATTAATGACACTGAGATGTGTAATTACTGTATCTTCATAACAAGAGTGAAGGAAACCGTTACAATGGCTCATAGTGTCATTTTGCCAGTGGCTTTCAAACTTTTGAGGTCAAGGTCTAATATACTGTAGTAGTCGATCTCCATACTCTGTAAAATCAAGGAAGAATAACATGAGACAGAGACGGTGACTGCTTAATTAAGTTAATTTAGGACCTTCCAGCAGTTCATTTCCTTTTATTAAACATTTCTCCCACATGTTTTGTAATGGCATCATGATGCTATATTATGCCCGTGGGATATACACAGTGAACTTAACAATTATAAATGAATATAATACCTTTTTTATAATCACCAACATGACATTTATGTTTGCTATTTACAGCTAGGTATAGAGTAGTGGGGCGAGATGGAAAAGGGGCGACCGTACCTGTTACCACTGCTTGGCCTTACCTCTACAATTCTCCTTCTTATGACAGTTTGGGATGGCTTAGGGTAGGTATAGACAGAGTACAGCAACACCTCAAAGACGCCCATGTACCTGTCAAAATACTTCCTATAAACTTCAACAAAGTCCACAATCACACCACCAGAGGGAGTTCCACAAATCACGTTCAACCCAAACTCTGCAACTGTTTCTCTCTCCCCCCCCCCCCCCCCGCCACCCAGCGCAGGTAGAGCGCATCACTGCATGCCTGGCTAACATCTCACAGTGGATGACTTCCAACCACCTCAAGCTGAACCCAGACAAGACTGAGCTTCTCTTCTTCCCAGCTAAGTCCTCCTAACTTTTTTGACTTTAATTTAATTCTTCATTTACCCATGGAAGTAGCTGAGCACAGGTGCTCATTTTCAGCAACGCCCTGCACATAGAAACACACACCCACACACACACACACACACACACACACACACACACACACACACACACACACACACACACATTAAAACCTGGGAGCTGACCAGTACAACCACAGTCTTATACTGTCGGCCACTGAGCAGCTCCAGGGGGAGCGGTTGGGGGTTTAGTGCCTTGCTCAAGGGCACTTCAGCGGTGTTGGGTGAGTGATGACAATCACTTCCCCACCCAGATTTTTCCTGCCCGTCCGGGGAATCGAACCGGCAACCTTTCGGCAACAAGGGCGCTCCTCTAACGCTTAGGCCACCACTGCCCCCCCATCTCCGTAGACAACGCCTTGGTAACGTCTGTCCCAACAGCCAGGAACCTTGGTGTTGTCCTGGACATGCAGTCAGCTCTCGTTCAAAACACACATCACAGCTGTCACCCGATCCTGTAGGTTTACACTCTATAACATATGACGAATTAGACCGTTCCTCACCCAGGAATCAGCCCAGCTCCTAATCCAGACAACAGTCTTGTCAAAACTTCCCTATTGTAACTCCCTCCTTACTGGCCTACCGGCTTATGCACTTAAGCCTCTCCAGCTGATCCAAAATGCCGCAGCTCGCTTGGTCTTCAAACAGCCACAATTCTCACAGGTCTCCCCCCTTCTCCGCTCCCTCCATTAGCTCCTGGTCGCTACCTGGTCTCCTATAACCTCACCTGTTCCTGTTTTGTCACTTAGCAGCCTTTATTCTTTATTCTTTATTCAGATGGATCCCCATTAGCTGCCACAGAAGTAGCAGCTACTCTTCCTGGGGTCCATGACAAACAATACATATAGAACACAACACAATAAAAAAATAACACTGCACAATAAAAACAGGTGCAATCTTGAAAAAAATACATTCATCATACAAATGCATAGGCCTGAAAAAAATGTAAGTTTTCTGAAATACCTATGTTTCTAGGCCTATATCACTCAATATTTCAGGTCAAGGACCCCAAAAATTATCTGTAAAGGTGAAAAGGTTCACTTCTGTGGTCTCTAACATTACACCTAGCTACATGTTTAAGCATTTATTTCATATTTACATGTCGATTTCAGCTCTGACACTTATTTCAGACATGCTCTAGTATGTGAAGAGTCTGTTTGTGCTATAAACTCATAAAAAATAAAAACAAAGCTGGAATTTGCGCGATGGCAGTCTAAATCAGTCAAATCTGGTCACATATGTCTTCAAGTGAACAACATACATTGTCAAAGTGATGCATTTTAACACTTGATTCAATTGAAAACTATTACGAATTGGTTTTTAAAGGGACACTTCACCCCTTTTGCAACCAGATCTTATTTTAGTTTAGAAGACAAGAAACCCTTCCTGGGGTTTTTATGTGGGTAATTTGTGTTTCTTTAGACATGTTGTAAAAGAGGCCGGCAGACAGCAGAAAACGGCCTCACCTGTCTGGTAGGTCTGGCAACAGCTTATAGCTCTCTCTCTGTAGTAGTCTCCACCCACTCCACCACCCTCCCCGGCCTCCCGCCATAGAAACAGACATAGCCTACAAATTGGCGCCATCCCAAATGAGACAGCGGCCCCACTTCTGGGCCGTTAGAATGACCAGCCAGCCATATAAGCCCCATTGAACTTTTAACCCATTCTGACCTGAGATCAGATTCATACGAGGTTTCCGCCGGACACACACTGGTCTGATGAACCCATTCTGACCTGAGATCAGATTCTAGAAATGTCAGTCGCTCTTCGATTTTTCAAAAATAGCAGACCTACAAGCTCGTATCGCGCCACTCGGTGGCGCGATATGAGCTTGTAGATCTGCTATTTTTAAATAGCTAAAGCATAACATGATGCTGACACCAAAATGGGTGCACGGTCAGAATGGGTTAATATAATACTAAATGAACTGAAGACTATATTGATTGGAATAAAAAATATGTTTCCAAATGTATTTCACAATGCCACGCCAGACTTCCCGGTCCTTCATTGCCATCCCCAGTTCCTGCTTACTGATTCATGTGTCCCTATAGCGATGACATCAGGGAACGACAATGATCCTCGGTTACAAAAAGTATGTTTTGGGTGGAATAAATGACAATCGCGGGACAAATCGGATTTTCACTTCCTGAATCCTGATTCTCGGTTTCCGAGTGAAACGGCTTTCAGAATAATATGCTTTGCCTATTAAATGACTGGATGGCAAATCCATAGAGTAAGACAGAGTGGTGACATTGAGGGGGCAGAACACAGCCTGGTCACGTGGTTCAACTCGTGAAAAGCCCCTAGACTCCAATGCATTCTGTAAACTTCGGGTGTCCCTATTCGCCAATAGAAGACCGCGTAGAAGAGCCACCATTTGACTCAGGGGTGGGCAACTGGCGGCCCGGGGGCCACATGCGGCCCCCACCTTCACTTAATGTGGCCCGCATGTTAATATCAGAATACTGATATATAGTATTGATTTTAGCTGTTTACAATTCCAAACCTGCTTTAATTACTTCATTATTAAATGACTAGTACTTAATGACTAGTATTAAAATGTTATTGTCTTTTTGTGTCCAATGTAGTTATGTTAACAGTTCATAAAGTTAACATGACTATAACTAAATGCACTTGAAATGCAATAAAAAGGTTACTTTTCAGGATTCCAATTCAAAAATAGCAAAAAAATATTCAGGTTTTCAATTCAAATATAGCAAAAATAGCCGATCTACAAGCTCAAAACGCGTCGCAGCAGTAGATCGGCTATTTTTGCTACGACAGTAACATGCAATGTGGCCCCTCTGGAGTGAGTGTGCAAATATATTGGCCCTCGCCATCGTCAAAGTTGCCCAGCCCTGATTTGACTGGACCAATGAAGTGAACGGAGTTCGTAACTCTCTCCGCTTTGGGGAAGCCACGCTTTGTAGCCACAGGTATACAAGTCATGTACCTGTTTTTATTAATCATTTTAGTTTT
>NC_139716.1:43342170-43347170 GCF_964188405.1 Protomyctophum parallelum
CGACTCGTTGCCTCTGCGGGGCCAACTTGGAAGCAAGGAAATACTCGTTTTGTTGTCACAATTTTGGGTCAATTGATTAATTTGTGTATTAAGTAGCTGTGTAATAAGCGGGATAATGTCTGGCTAGGTGGTCATTGTTTATATATAAATCACCCTGGACTTGAGTACTACAACACTAGATCTGATGTCTTGGTGAAATGTTGTTCTATGTTTGTTTTATGGTTTGTGTAAAGATCTACTCTCATCCATCCATCCATCCGTCCATCCATCCGTCCGTCCGTCCATCCATCCGTCCATCCATCCATCCATCCGTCCATCCGTCTGTCCATCCATCCGTCCGTCCATCCATCCGTCCATCCATCCATCCATCCATCCGTCCATCCGTCTGTCCATCCATCCGTCCGTCCATCCATCCGTCCATCCATCCATCCATCCGTCCATCCGTCTGTCCATCCATCCGTCTGTCCATCCATCCATCCGTCTGTCCATCCATCCGTCTGTCCATCCATCCATCCATCCATCCGTCTGTCCATCCATCCGTCTGTCCATCCATCCATCCGTCTGTCCATCCATCCATCCATCCATCCGTCTGTCCATCCATCCGTCTGTCCATCCATCCATCCGTCTGTCCATCCATCCGTCTGTCCATCCATCCATCCATCCATCCGTCTGTCCATCCATCCGTCTGTCCATCCATCCATCCGTCTGTCCATCCATCCGTCCATCCATCCATCCATCCGTCCATCCGTCTGTCCATCCATCCATCCATCCATCCATCCGTCTGTCCATCCATCCGTCTGTCCATCCATCCATCCGTCTGTCCATCCATCCGTCCATCCATCCATCCATCCGTCCATCCGTCTGTCCATCCATCCATCCATCCGTCCATCCGTCTGTCCATCCATCCATCCATCCATCCATCCGTCTATCCATCCATCCATCCATCCATCCGTCTGTCCATCCATCCATCCATCCATCCATCCATCAATGGTGTGTAGGCCTACCGTGTAACCATTTCACAAGTTTTTTAAAATGATCTTGTAGATCCTCTGGTATGTGATTCTAGGTGATAAACGAAGTGTTAGTGTTGTTCTAACAGAATGTATTAATTTATCATTGCATTGCTTTGTTGAATGCTTGATTCTGATTGGTCAGTCGCTGAATTCAGCGGTGTGTCATCATTTCTTGATAATGACCGTTTCACTCTATAAGTTAACAGTCTGCTACTATAATCAAAGCCTCAGAGCACCTGATTGGCTCATATCAATCTGTCCAATCAAAACCTCAGAGCGCCTCCTGCGCTGCTTGGATTTTATGCCGTATCCAACATGACAAACATGTAAGCAAACACACAATGTCATTTACAACCAGTGGCGTGCACAGACATTTAGAGGGGCAGGTGCTCAAGTGAAAAAAAGGGCACCTTGTGCAGCGCATTTTGGGGCGGGAACGCATTTTGGTGCTTTAGCTATTGAAAAATAGCAGATCTACAAGCTCATAGCGCGCCACCGAGTGGCGCGCTACGAGCTTGTAGGTCTGCTATTTTCTTTTAATCGAAGAACCACTGACATATAGAAACATAGCTTTTAGATTGTGTGGGGGCCTAAATAATATAGTAGAAGCGTTTTTTTATCAAGATTTGATCAATGTCACCGCATGGTCCACACACTACACATTAAGAAAAAATCACACACGTGTGAACTGAGTGGTGCAATTCCCCCACCCCCCCCCCCCTCTCTCTCTCTCTCTCTCTCTATCTCTATCTCTCTCTCTCTCACTCTCTCTCATTAGAGTCACTACCCCTCTCACTGTTTCTGGCGCCCCCTACTGCTATTATTAAGTCACATACTCATGCTCACACAGACAGACACACACACACACAAACAAACAAACACGTACGAGGACATTGCAAGCTGGTTGTAGGAGTGGTTGCACCACTCAAAAAAAGAGCAAAATTGTCAAAAGGGCAGGGGGTGCTCTAGCACCCCCTAGTGTCTATCTGTGCACGCCACTGTTTACAACTAAACGTTGCTCTTAAGAATGTTTTTGAAAACATTTGAAGCGAGAAATAGACGATGCCGTCGGCCTACCAAAAACATTGATTCCATTTGATCCTTGTTTTCCGAGGTGACCGTGTTGCTGAGGGGCCAACGTGGAATACTTTCATCATAAGCAAGGAAATACCTTGTTTGTTGTCCTTTTTGGGTCCATTTATTTAACCCATTCTGCCCTTAGATCAGATTCATACGAGGTTTCCACTGGACACACACTGGTCTGATTAACCCATTCTGACCTGAGATCAGATTCTAAAAATGTCAGTCGTTCTTCGATTCTTTTCAAAAATAGCAGACCTACAAGCTCGTAGCGCGCCACTCGGTGGCGCGCTATGAGCTTGTAGATCTGCTATTTTTCAGTAGCTAAAGCATAACATGATGCTAACGCCAAAATGGGTGCCCGTTCAGAATGGGTTAATTGATGTACAGTATTCAGTGGACGCGTAACAAGCGGGATAATGAATGGCTTATATGTGGTCATTGTTGATAAATAAATCACTGACAGGTTGATTTATTCATCAACAATGACCACATACATATAAGCCATTCCTTATCCCTTTGCATAATGAATGTATTCATATTCTTATTCCAGGGATGTTGGTGTCTTTGGAGTGTCTGAGAGAAGCTCCGTTAACAAACATCAAACAGCAGCTGTTCTCCGAGGCCAGGAAGTATCCTCTCTACACGTTATTACAGGTACTAGTACTGTATGTGACGCTGTGTTCTGCTTTGTGATTGGACGCAGGAGGAGTTGTGCTACATCTCTGTGGGCGTGACCCAGGAAGCTATACAGTCAGCCATTAGCAGAATAGAGTGCATCTGATGCTGTGCTGTTGCTGCTTTGTGATTTGCTGTGTGCAGACAGTATGTAATGTCAGGTCTGTTCTGCCCAATAGGAGGAGTCGTGCTACATCTTTGTGGGCGTGACCCAAGAAGCGGAGAGGGAGGAGTTTTATGACGAGACCAGGAGGCTGTGTGACCTCCGCCTGTTCCACCCCATTCTCAAGGTCATTGTATGAACAGCACCGTCCAACTTACGACCTGATAGGGACAGAATCATAAATAATCTCCCCCCCCTAGGCTACTAGTAGGAAC
The DNA here is from genome assembly GCF_964188405.1 of Protomyctophum parallelum. Taxonomy (NCBI): domain Eukaryota; kingdom Metazoa; phylum Chordata; class Actinopteri; order Myctophiformes; family Myctophidae; genus Protomyctophum; species Protomyctophum parallelum. The sequence goes on from NC_139716.1 coordinate 43,345,320, forward strand.
CTCCAAGACTTGTTAGCCGCTAAAGCTAAGGTTTAGCTGCTAAAGCTAAGCAGCTATGGTTTTTGACCAGAGGGCCCTAAATTAGGGCCCTCTGGTAGGGCTAAATCTTTAATTCTCAGGGTTAGGGCCCCTAACCCTGAGAATTAAAGATTAAAGATTTAGCGAACCCTATAGTCATCATCATCTTCAAATTTGACATTACCATATTTGTTATCTATGGGATTCGGTACTAACACACATCTTAAATTTTGTCATGGTGGCCATGTTGGAATTCAAGATGGCAGAAAAACCTTTTGGTTAGACCTCTTGGATCGGGCAATTTGTCTCATATAGGAATAGTAGTGCCGAGGATTACAGCTAAGTCAATTAGCACCGGGTGAAAAATGGCTTACAAAATCATGTAGTCAAATAAATCACACCTGTGTGAAGTGACAAGTGAGGGGCGCTCTTATCATCGTACATCATCATGAATCATCTCATACTGGCCAATCAGAATGCCTGTTGCCACAAACTCACGTCATATTTGGCGGACATTTGACCTAATTTCTCCTTTCATCATCATCATCATAATTGTGACATCATCAGGTCATTGAACCAATAGGAAACAGAGAGGAGAAGATACTCAACAGAGAGATAGGTATGTACCTGTCTGTCTGTCTGTCTGTCTGTCTGTCTGTCTGTCTGTCTGTCTGTCTGTCTGTCTGTCTGTCTGTCTGTCTGTCTGTCTGTCTGTCTGTCTGTCTGTCTGTCTGTCTGTCTGTCTGTCTGTCTGTCTGTCTGTCTGTCTGTCTGTCTGTCTGTCTGTCTGTCTGTCTGTCTGTCTGTCTGTCTGTCTGTCTGTACACCAGGGTTTGCTCTTAGAATTTCAATTACATTAGATAATTGACACTGGATAAAAAAATGGTGGGATAAAATGTAAGAAACCAATAAATAGGCGTAATGTGTCCTCCTGTCCACTAGGGTTCGCTATAGGCATGCCGGTGTGCGAGTTCGAGATGCTGAAGGACCCGGAGGTTCAGGACTTCAGGAGGAACATACTGAGCGTGTGCAGAGAGGCCATGGAGGAAAGGGAGGGGGGCGGAGCCCACAGCCAGGCGCTCTACGTTTACCCGCCCAATGTCGAGTCTTCGCCCGACCTGCCGCAGCACATCTACAGCAAGCTGGATAAAGGTTAGTTAGCACGATGTTAGCACGATGTTAGCATCATTACACAACATGCCCTGCCTAGCACATCTACAGCAAGCTGGATAAAGGTTAGTTAGCACGATGTTAGCACGATGTTAGCATCATTACACAACATGCCCTGCCTAGCACATCTACAGCAAGCTGGATAAAGGTTAGTTAGCACGATGTTAGCACGATGTTAGCATCATTACACAACATGCCCTGCCTAACACATCTACAGCAAGCTGGATAAAGGTTAGTTAGCACGATGTTAGCACGATGTTACCATCATTACACAACATGCCCTGCCTAACACATCTACAGCAAGCTGGATAAAGGCCAGGAAAGCTTTTTACGTGTTTTAATGAAATCCCATTGCGCCAAAAAAAAACGCCCTTTAGCGGAGCTACCGCAACACTCAGCTCACTATGTTTTGCCCTTCCAAAGATGGCGGCCCACACACAATGCTGGGGTCGCTGATCTTTATAGCGGTTTTTCTCAGATTGAGCTGGATGGAACAAAGCGCCGATATTAGCGGCTCAATACTAAATCGTCGTTACCGCGCGGTTAAAATATGAATGCTTCTGAAGACTCTTAAATAGACGATGATCACATTTGCTTTAGCTAACAGATTTCCGGAGACCGGAAACTGTCTTGTTAGCACGTTAGCATCATCATGCGACCTGC
>NC_139716.1:43354670-43365620 GCF_964188405.1 Protomyctophum parallelum
GATTACAGTCGCGCATAAGGATTTGCCTTATCACTCATGATCAGAGCTTCCGTTGCTCCAGACTGCAACAGTCTGGCAAACGCAAGATTATGTTTACGTCGTCCACTAACACTTCCTGTTTACATCCCTGTCACTTCCTGTTTACATCCCTGTCACTTCCTGCTTTCATCCACTAATACTTCCTGTCTATGTCTCTCAGTGGCGTGCACAGACATTTAGAGGGGCAGGTGCTCAGGTTGAAAAAAAGGGCACCTTGTGCAGCGCATTTTGGTGCTTTAGCTATTGAAAAATAGCAGATCTACAAGCTCATAGCGCGCCACCGAGTGGCGCGCTACGAGCTTGTAGGTCTGCTATTTTTCTTTAATCAAAGAACCACTGACATAGAAACATAGCTTTAGATTGTGTGGGGGCCTAAATAATATAGTAGAAGCGTTTTTTATCAAGATTTGATCAATGTCACCGCATGGTCCACACACTACAAATTAAGGGGAAAAAAGAAAACTATTTTTTTCTTTTCTTTTTTAAGAGCAAAATTGCCAAAAGGGCAGGGGGTGCTCTAGCACCCCCTAGTGTCTATCTGTGCACGCCACTGATGTGTCTCTATCTCCAGGAGACTCCGTGTGTGGAGCTAGAGTTCTCGTGGTACAACCAGATCGTGGTGTTTCCTGATGAGCAACAGATCGAAGAGCACGCAAACTGGACCATCAGCAGAGAGCTGGGCTACAACTACAACCCTACACTGGTACACGCACGCACACACACACACACACACACACGCACACACGTACACACGCACGCACGCACACGCACGCACGCACGCACGCACGCACGCACGCACACACACACACACACACACACACGCACACACGTACGCACGCACGCACGCACGCACGCACGCACGCACGCACGCACGCACGCACGCGCACACACGCACGCACGCACGCACGCCCGCACGCACGCACGCACGCACGCACGAACACACGTACACACGCACGCACACACGCACGCACGCACGCACGCACGCACGCACGCACGCACGCACGCACACACGTACACACTATGGAATCAATTTGTTGTACTTGTAAAGCGCAATTCTAAACTGTTATTGTCAGATTTGTTTCGCACAAATGTCGATATAACATGAGTTACACATCTGACAATATGAGTTGATCTGTTTTCAGTCACATGTATACTTCTGACATTTCTATTTGTGTGTGTGTGTGTGTGTGTGTGTGTGTGTATATGTGTGCGTGCGTGCGTGCGTGCACACGTGCACACGTGCAGAACAGTCGTGTGTGTGACAGCAGTGTTTCGGCAGCAGACGCAGAACAGCTGCGAGTCCTGGTTTCTAAAGACCCTCTTTACGAGATGTCAGAGCAGGAGAAAGACTTCCTCTGGAGGCACAGGTAAAACCCTTTATATGTACAACCCATTCTGACCTGAGATCAGATTCACACGAGGTTTCCCACTGGACACACACTGGTCTGACGAACCCATTCTGACCCGAGATCAGATTCTAAAAAAATGTCAGTCGTTCTTCGATTCTTCAAAAATAGCAGACCTACAAGCTCATATCGCGCCACCGAGTGGCGCGATATGAGCTTGTAGATCTGCTATTTTTAAATAGCTAAAGCATAACATGATGCCGACACCAAAATGGGTGCCCGGTCAGATTAACCAAAGCTCCCAGAACGTCTGGTTAAAGTTGAAGCTGCCGGCCCTGCTGGTCAAAGCTGTAACTGCAAGGGAGCGCACTGCTGGGCCTTTGCTATAGGAACTATTCATTACTTTAATAATAACTTTACTCTAAAAGTTACTTCACTCTAAAAAGGTACTTTTCTATAAAAGTTACTTTACTTTTTTACTTTACAAGTACGAAGAAGAAGTGTTTCTAACTTTATTATTACCAATAGCATACAATGTGTTAAAAAGAGCCGATATATTAATGCTCATATTACGTCTGTCTGTCTGTCTGTCTGTCTGTCTGTCTGTCTGTCTGTCTGTCTGTCTGTCTGTCTGTCTGTCTGTCTGTCTGTCTGTCTGTCTGTCTGTCTGTCTGTCTGTCTGTCTGTCTGTCTGTCTGTCTGTCTGCCTGCCTGCCTGCCTGCCTGCCTGCCTGCCTGCCTGCCTGCCTGTCTACCTGCCTGCCTGCCTGCCTGCCTGCCTGCCTGCCTGCCTGCCTGCCTGCCTGTCAGACATTACTGTCTCACTCTCCCAGAGTCTCTTCCTAAGTTGCTGCTGTCAGTCAAATGGAACTCAAGAGATGAAGTGTCACAGGTAACCATATCAACCTCATGTACCACCTATGACTTGTATTGCTAGAATAGAAAAATATGTAGCTTTTGCTGTTAAAAACACACGTTTAAAGTGGCAGCCTTATGCATCTGCGTTGCTTGTTGCATCACTGTGTACTATAAGGTCAGCCTTATGCAGCTGTGTTGTTTACATCACTCCATGTGTACTATAAGGTCAGTGCAGGCGTGTGACTACCGTGACGCAGACAATGCAGTTGTGTTGGTAAAATACATACAGAGATGCGGAGCCCGGTGGTGGTGGTGGTGGCTGCTGCTACCCCCCCCCCCCTCTGGTGGAGTGTGTAGGCTAATATCGTGGAGGAAGTCAGAAGAGCAGTGGGCTCCCCGGCTGCACTGAACTGCGGAAAATAGCAGACCTACAAGCTCATAGCGCACCACCGAGTGGCGCGCTATGAGCTTGTAGGTCTGCTATTTTTCACAATCACGGACGGTGCGTTCACAACTAGGCTACTGTACTTTGTACTGTACTTTGCCCCGCTGTTTAAGAACCACAGACTGCTGCTGCTGCTCGGTTCACAATCAGAATCAGAATCAGAATCATTTTATTTGTCATTTTCCTATATGTACTTGCATACAAAAGAACATGAAATATCGTTTCCCCTCAGTTATTGGCAGTGCAACATAAAACATAGAGCCTATTTAAAAACACAAGCTAAAAAACTAAAACCAAACATGGACAAACATTTAAAAAGATCCCCAGTATGTATGATGACGTGCAATTCATATGGGCAAGTTAAAAGTTACCAACACCACGCACAACTATAAATAAATAAAGTGGCATGGTGCAATCCTTAAAAACAAAACGTTACCAGCACTGTTTTTTTAAAGTGCTGTTGTGCATCCAAAAGTGCATTTTTTGTCCAGTTCAGTCCAACGCTTCATTCAGTTTTTTTCGCGAAAGGTATACATTCACAACTACTGTACACAGTGCCCCGCTCGCTGTTTATAAACCAAAACAGCTGGGCGGGCGGCCTACTGGGTTTATAGTCTGACGCAGCAGTCGGACATGTTTTTACCCTTCTGTAGTTCTGTACGTGAAGAACAAACTACAACATCAGTCTAGGGTTTCATGATCATTTTAAGTATCGTCTCGTCTCTCGTTTCTACAGACTAGAAGGAGCTCTAGCTAGCGCCACAGGAAACATATATGTAATACAAAAGGTGTAACACAGAGACCTGTGACCTGTAGAATGATGTTACCATAGAGCACAGAAGTCTGACGTCACTTTCAGTAGAGGGCACCAGTACACAGGTTTGTGTTTTTTTTTATTTGCATTGAAATCCCCATAGGGGGGATTTTAGGTCGCTGTGTTTGAAAAATAAACCCATCATCCCAGCCTTTCTGTCAGGCTGTGCGTCGTTAATGATGTCCATTCATGTTTGATACAGCCAGTTTCTGGAGAAAATGGAATTAATTTGGTCGCAAAAGCCTTGAAACTACTTATGAAAGCAATGTCGCTGCTAATATACGTCACGCCCAGCTGTCAACACATTGTGTTCCTGAGATTCCTCGTTGACGTAAGCTCAGCTGGTGGTGACTCGACTCGTACTAACCACGAAACATTAAATATCAATAAAATAAATAATAAACAAAATGTCAGTTTATGTTGTGCGACGGGCAGCTGCAGCCACCCCGCCTACCCGGAAATGTAGTCTCTGGGTTGTTTGACTCGTTTCTAGCGCTTATTGTGTTACTCTTTGGGTATATTTGTACATTTCCACCTTCAGTCGATGCTTCATATCCATATGAGTGAAAAGGCCGGGATGATCGGTTTATTTTTCCAAACAGTTCTTATATGAAGAGATCTAAAATCCCCCTATGGGGATTTCAATGCAAATAAAAAGTACACGCCCTAGCAACCATACACCAGCCCCTAGCAACCAGACACCAGCCCCTAGCAACCATACACCAGACCCTAGCAACCATACACCAGCCCCTAGCAACCATACACCAGCCCCTAGCAACCATACACCAGCCCCTAGCAACCAGACACCAGCCCCTAGCAACCATCCACCAGCCCCTAGCAACCAGACACCAGCCCCTAGCAACCATACACCAGCCCCTAGCAACCAGACACCACGTCGACCCTATTCTGATTCTGGTAGTGGGATGTATATTGTATTCTGTCATAATGTATTGCATTTCTTTTCTCCACAGATGTATTGTCTATTGAAGGATTGGCCGTTGATGAAACCAGAGAATGCGTTGGAGTTGTTGGATTGTAACTTTCCTGATCCAAACGTCAGAGAACTGGCTCTGAGATGTCTGGTACAGGGACTGACCGACGACAAGCTGTCACAATATCTACTGCAACTAGTACAGGTAACATACTACTGCAACTAGTACAGGTAACATACTACTGCAACTAGTACAGGTAACATACTACTGCAACTAGTACAGGTAACATACTACTGCAACTAGTACAGGTAACATACTACTGCAACTAGTACAGGTAACATACTACTGCAACTAGTACAGGTAACATACTACTGCAACTACTACAGGTAACATACTACTGCAACTAGTACAGGTAACATACTACTGCAACTAGTACAGGTAACATACTACTGCAACTAGTACAGGTAACATACTACTGCAACTAGTACAGGTAACATACTACTGCAACTAGTACAGGTAAATACTACTGCAACTAGTACAGGTAACATACTACTGCAACTAGTACAGGTAACATACTACTGCAACTAGTACAGGTAACATACTACTGCAACTAGTACAGGTAACATACTACTGCAACTACTACAGGTAACATACTACTGCAACGAGTACAGGTAACATACTACTGCAACTAGTACAGGTAACATACTACTGCAACTAGTACAGGTAAATACTACTGCAACTAGTACAGGTAACATACTACTGCAACGAGTACAGGTAACATACTACTGCAACTAGTACAGGTAAAATACTACTGCAACTAGTACAGGTAACATACTACTGCAACTAGTACAGGTAACATACTACTGCAACTAGTACAGGTAACATACTACTGCAACTAGTACAGGTAAAATACTACTGCAACTAGTACAGGTAACATACTACTGCAACTAGTACAGGTAAAATACTACTGCAACGAGTACAGGTAACATACTACTGCAACTAGTACAGGTAAAATACTACTGCAACTAGTACAGGTAAAATACTACTGCAACTAGTACAGGTAACATACTACTGCAACTAGTACAGGTAACATACTACTGCAACTAGTACAGGTAACATACTACTGCAACTAGTACAGGTAACATACTACTGCAACGAGTACAGGTAAAATACTACTGCAACGAGTACAGGTAACATACTACTGCAACTAGTACAGGTAACATACTACTGCAACTAGTACAGGTAACATACTACTGCAACGAGTACAGGTAAAATACTACTGCAACGAGTACAGGTAACATACTACTGCAACTAGTACAGGTAACATACTACTACAACTAGTACAGGTAAAATACTACTGCAACGAGTACAGGTAACATACTACTGCAACTAGTACAGGTAACATACTACTGCAACGAGTACAGGTAAAATACTACTGCAACTAGTACAGGTAAAATACTACTGCAACTAGTACAGGTAAAATACTACTGCAACGAGTACAGGTAAAATACTACTGCAACTAGTACAGGTAAAATACTACTGCAACGAGTACAGGTAACATACTACTGCAACTAGTACAGGTAACATACTACTGCAACTAGTACAGGTAACATACTACTGCAACGAGTACAGGTAAAATACTACTGCAACTAGTACAGGTAAAATACTACTGCAACTAGTACAGGTAACATACTACTGCAACTAGTACAGGTAAAATACTACTGCAACTAGTACAGGTAACATACTACTGCAACGAGTACAGGTAAAATACTACTGCAACTAGTACAGGTAACATACTACTGCAACTAGTACAGGTAAAATACTACTGCAACTAGTACAGGTAACATACTACTGCAACGAGTACAGGTAAAATACTACTGCAACTAGTACAGGTAACATACTACTGCAACTAGTACAGGTAACATACTACTGCAACTAGTACAGGTAAATACTACTGCAACTAGTACAGGTAACATACTACTGCAACTAGTACAGGTAAAATACTACTGCAACTAGTACAGGTAACATACTACTGCAACGAGTACAGGTAACATACTACTGCAACTAGTACAGGTAAATACTACTGCAACTAGTACAGGTAACATACTACTGCAACTAGTACAGGTAACATACTACTGCAACTAGTACAGGTAAAATACTACTGCAACTAGTACAGGTAAAATACTACTGCAACTAGTACAGGTAACATACTACTGCAACTAGTACAGGTAACATACTACTGCAACTAGTACAGGTAAATACTACTGCAACTAGTACAGGTAACATACTACTGCAACTACGTACAGGTAACATACTACTGCAACTAGTACAGGTAACATACTACTGCAACTAGTACAGGTAAAATACTACTGCAACTAGTACAGGTAACATACTACTGCAACTAGTACAGGTAACATACTACTGCAACTAGTACAGGTAAAATACTACTGCAACTAGTACAGGTAAATACTACTGCAACTAGTACAGGTAACATACTACTGCAACTAGTACAGGTAACATACTACTGCAACTAGTACAGGTAACATACTACTGCAACTAGTACAGGTAACATACTACTGCAACTACCTACAGGTAACATACTACTGCAACTAGTACAGGTAACATACTACTGCAACTAGTACAGGTAACATACTACTGCAACTAGTACAGGTAACATACTACTGCAACTAGTACAGGTAACATACTACTGCAACTAGTACAGGTAACATACTACTGCAACTAGTACAGGTAAAATACTACTGCAACTAGTACAGGTAACATACTACTGCAACTAGTACAGGTAACATACTACTGCAACTAGTACAGGTAAAATACTACTGCAACTAGTACAGGTAACATACTACTGCAACTAGTACAGGTAACATACTACTGCAACTAGTACAGGTAAAATACTACTGCAACTAGTACAGGTAACATACTACTGCAACTAGTACAGGTAAAATACTACTGCAACTAGTACAGGTAACATACTACTGCAACTAGTACAGGTAAAATACTACTGCAACTAGTACAGGTAAAATACTACTGCAACTAGTACAGGTAAAATACTACTGCAACTAGTACAGGTAACATACTACTGCAACTAGTACAGGTAAAATACTACTGCAACTAGTACAGGTAAAATACTACTGCAACTAGTACAGGTAACATACTACTGCAACTAGTACAGGTAACATACTACTGCAACTAGTACAGGTAACATACTACTGCAACTAGTACAGGTAACATACTACTGCAACTAGTACAGGTAAAATACTACTGCAACTAGTACAGGTAAAATACTACTGCAACGAGTACAGGTAAAATACTACTGCAACTAGTACAGGTAAAATACTACTGCAACTAGTACAGGTAACATACTACTGCAACTAGTACAGGTAAAATACTACTGCAACTAGTACAGGTAAAATACTACTGCAACGAGTACAGGTAACATACTACTGCAACTAGTACAGGTAAAATACTACTGCAACTAGTACAGGTAAAATACTACTGCAACTAGTACAGGTAAAATACTACTGCAACTAGTACAGGTAACATACTACTGCAACTAGTACAGGTAACATACTACTGCAACTAGTACAGGTAAAATACTACTGCAACTAGTACAGGTAAAATACTACTGCAACGAGTACAGGTAACATACTACTGCAACTAGTACAGGTAAAATACTACTGCAACTAGTACAGGTAAAATACTACTGCAACTAGTACAGGTAAAATACTACTGCAACTAGTACAGGTAACATACTACTGCAACGAGTACAGGTAACATACTACTGCAACTAGTACAGGTAAAATACTACTGCAACTAGTACAGGTAAAATACTACTGCAACTAGTACAGGTAAAATACTACTGCAACTAGTACAGGTAACATACTACTGCAACTAGTACAGGTAAAATACTACTGCAACTAGTACAGGTAACATACTACTGCAACTAGTACAGGTAAAATACTACTGCAACTAGTACAGGTAAAATACTACTGCAACTAGTACAGGTAAAATACTACTGCAACTAGTACAGGTAACATACTACTGCAACTAGTACAGGTAAAATACTACTGCAACGAGTACAGGTAAAATACTACTGCAACTAGTACAGGTAAAATACTACTGCAACGAGTACAGGTAACATACTACTGCAACTAGTACAGGTAAAATACTACTGCAACTAGTACAGGTAAAATACTACTGCAACTAGTACAGGTAAAATACTACTGCAACTAGTACAGGTAAAATACTACTGCAACTAGTACAGGTAACATACTACTGCAACTAGTACAGGTAAAATACTACTGCAACGAGTACAGGTAAAATACTACTGCAACTAGTACAGGTAAAATACTACTGCAACGAGTACAGGTAACATACTACTGCAACTAGTACAGGTAACATACTACTGCAACTAGTACAGGTAAAATACTACTGCAACTAGTACAGGTAAAATACTACTGCAACTAGTACAGGTAAAATACTACTGCAACTAGTACAGGTAAAATACTACTGCAACTAGTACAGGTAAAATACTACTGCAACGAGTACAGGTAAAATACTACTGCAACTAGTACAGGTAAAATACTACTGCAACGAGTACAGGTAACATACTACTGCAACTAGTACAGGTAAAATACTACTGCAACTAGTACAGGTAACATACTACTGCAACTAGTACAGGTAACATACTACTGCAACTAGTACAGGTAAAATACTACTGCAACGAGTACAGGTAAAATACTACTGCAACTAGTACAGGTAAAATACTACTGCAACTAGTACAGGTAACATACTACTGCAACTAGTACAGGTAAAATACTACTGCAACTAGTACAGGTAAAATACTACTGCAACTAGTACAGGTAAAATACTACTGCAACTAGTACAGGTAACATACTACTGCAACTAGTACAGGTAAAATACTACTGCAACTAGTACAGGTAAAATACTACTGCAACTAGTACAGGTAACATACTACTGCAACTAGTACAGGTAAAATACTACTGCAACTAGTACAGGTAAAATACTACTGCAACTAGTACAGGTAACATACTACTGCAACTAGTACAGGTAACATACTACTGCAACTAGTACAGGTAAAATACTACTGCAACTAGTACAGGTAACATACTACTGCAACTACTACAGGTAACATACTACTGCAACTAGTACAGGTAACATACTACTGCAACTAGTACAGGTAAATACTACTGCAACTAGTACAGGTAACATACTACTGCAACTACGTACAGGTAACATACTACTGCAACTAGTACAGGTAACATACTACTGCAACTAGTACAGGTAAAATACTACTGCAACTAGCTACAGGTAACATACTACTGCAACGAGTACAGGTAACATACTACTGCAACTAGTACAGGTAACATACTACTGCAACTAGTACAGGTAAATACTACTGCAACTAGTACAGGTAACATACTACTGCAACTAGTACAGGTAACATACTACTGCAACTAGTACAGGTAACATACTACTGCAACTAGTACAGGTAACATACTACTGCAACTAGCTACAGGTAACATACTACTGCAACTAGTACAGGTAACATACTACTGCAACTAGTACAGGTAACATACTACTGCAACTAGTACAGGTAAAATACTACTGCAACTACTACAGGTAACATACTACTGCAACTAGCTACAGGTAACATACTACTGCAACTAGTACAGGTAACATACTACTGCAACTAGTACAGGTAACATACTACTGCAACTAGTACAGGTAAAATACTACTGCAACTAGTACAGGTAACATACTACTGCAACTAGTACAGGTAAAATACTACTGCAACTAGTACAGGTAAAATACTACTGCAACTAGTACAGGTAACATACTACTGCAACGAGTACAGGTAAAATACTACTGCAACTAGTACAGGTAAAATACTACTGCAACTAGTACAGGTAACATACTACTGCAACTAGTACAGGTAACATACTACTGCAACTAGTACAGGTAAAATACTACTGCAACTAGTACAGGTAACATACTACTGCAACTAGTACAGGTAAAATACTACTGCAACTAGTACAGGTAACATACTACTGCAACTAGCTACAGGTAACATACTACTGCAACTAGTACAGGTAACATACTACTGCAACTAGTACAGGTAACATACTACTGCAACTAGTACAGGTAACATACTACTGCAACTAGTACAGGTAACATACTACTGCAACTAGTACAGGTAACATACTACTGCAACTAGTACAGGTAACATACTACTGCAACTAGTACAGGTAAAATACTACTGCAACTAGTACAGGTAACATACTACTGCAACTAGTACAGGTAACATACTACTGCAACGAGTACAGGTAAAATACTACTGCAACTAGTACAGGTAACATACTACTGCAACTAGTACAGGTAACATACTACTGCAACTACTACAGGTAACATACTACTGCAACGAGTACAGGTAACATACTACTGCAACGAGTACAGGTAACATACTACTGCAACTAG
>NC_139716.1:43365820-43373320 GCF_964188405.1 Protomyctophum parallelum
TGCAACTAGTACAGGTAACAGTACTACTGCAACGAGTACAGGTAACATACTAACTGCAACGAGTACAGGTACATACTACTGCAACTACTACAGGTAACATACTACTGCAACGAGTACAGGTAACATACTACTGCAACTAGTACAGATAAAATACTACTGCAACTAGTACAGGTAACATACTACTGCAACTAGTACAGGTAAAATACTACTGCAACTAGTACAGGTAAAATACTACTGCAACGAGTACAGGTAACATACTACTGCAACGAGTACAGGTAAAATACTACTGCAACTAGTACAGGTAAAATACTACTGCAACTAGTACAGGTAACATACTACTGCAACGAGTACAGGTAAAATACTACTGCAACTAGTACAGGTAAATACTACTGCAACTAGTACAGGTAAAATACTACTGCAACTAGTACAGGTAAAATACTACTGCAACTAGTACAGGTAACATACTACTGCAACTAGTACAGGTAACATACTACTGCAACGAGTACAGGTAAAATACTACTGCAACTAGTACAGGTAACATACTACTGCAACTAGTACAGGTAACATACTACTGCAACTAGTACAGATAAAATACTACTGCAACTAGTACAGGTAACATACTACTGCAACTAGTACAGGTAACATACTACTGCAACTAGTACAGGTAACATACTACTGCAACGAGTACAGGTAAAATACTACTGCAACTAGTACAGGTAACATACTACTGCAACTAGTACAGGTAACATACTACTGCAACTAGTACAGGTAACATACTACTGCAACGAGTACCAGGTAAAATACTACTGCAACTAGTACAGGTAACATACTACTGCAACTAGTACAGGTAACATACTACTGCAACTAGTACAGATAAAATACTACTGCAACTAGTACAGGTAACATACTACTGCAACTAGTACAGGTAACATACTACTGCAACGAGTACAGGTAAAATACTACTGCAACTAGTACAGGTAACATACTACTGCAACTAGTACAGGTAACATACTACTGCAACTAGTACAGGTAAAATACTACTGCAACGAGTACAGGTAAAATACTACTGCAACTAGTACAGGTAACATACTACTGCAACTAGTACAGGTAACATACTACTGCAACTAGTACAGGTAAAATACTACTGCAACTAGTACAGGTAACATACTACTGCAACTAGTACAGGTAACATACTACTGCAACTAGTACAGGTAACATACTACTGCAAACGAGTACAGGTAAAATACTACTGCAACTAGTACAGGTAACATACTACTGCAACTAGTACAGGTAAAATACTACTGCAACTAGTACAGATAAAATACTACTGCAACTAGTACAGGTAACATACTACTGCAACTAGTACAGGTAACATACTACTGCAACTAGTACAGGTAAAATACTACTGCAACGAGTACAGGTAACATACTACTGCAACTAGTACAGGTAACATACTACTGCAACTAGTACAGGTAAAATACTACTGCAACGAGTACAGGTAACATACTACTGCAACTAGTACAGGTAACATACTACTGCAACTAGTACAGGTAAAATACTACTGCAACTAGTACAGGTAAAATACTACTGCAACTAGTACAGGTAACATACTACTGCAACTAGTACAGGTAAAATACTACTGCAACGAGTACAGGTAACATACTACTGCAACTAGTACAGGTAACATACTACTGCAACGAGTACAGGTAACATACTACTGCAACTAGTACAGGTAACATACTACTGCAACTAGTACAGGTAAAATACTACTGCAACTACTACAGGTAACATACTACTGCAACTAGTACAGGTAACATACTACTGCAACTAGTACAGGTAACATACTACTGCAACTAGTACAGGTAACATACTACTGCAACTAGTACAGGTAAAATACTACTGCAACTAGTACAGGTAACATACTACTGCAACTAGTACAGGTAACATACTACTGCAACTAGTACAGGTAAAATACTACTGCAACTAGTACAGGTAAAATACTACTGCAACGAGTACAGGTAACATACTACTGCAACGAGTACAGGTAAAATACTACTGCAACTAGTACAGGTAACATACTACTGCAACTAGTACAGGTAACATACTACTGCAACTAGTACAGGTAACATACTACTGCAACTAGTACAGGTAACATACTACTGCAACGAGTACAGGTAACATACTACTGCAACTAGTACAGGTAACATACTACTGCAACTAGTACAGGTAAAATACTACTGCAACTACTACAGGTAACATACTACTGCAACTAGTACAGGTAACATACTACTGCAACTAGTACAGGTAACATACTACTGCAACTAGTACAGGTAACATACTACTGCAACTAGTACAGGTAAAATACTACTGCAACTAGTACAGGTAAAATACTACTGCAACTAGTACAGGTAACATACTACTGCAACTAGTACAGGTAAAATACTACTGCAACTAGTACAGGTAAAATACTACTGCAACGAGTACAGGTAACATACTACTGCAACGAGTACAGGTAACATACTACTGCAACTAGTACAGGTAACATACTACTGCAACTAGTACAGGTAACATACTACTGCAACTAGTACAGGTAACATACTACTGCAACGAGTACAGGTAACATACTACTGCAACTAGTACAGGTAACATACTACTGCAACTAGTACAGGTAAAATACTACTGCAACTACTACAGGTAACATACTACTGCAACTAGTACAGGTAACATACTACTGCAACTAGTACAGGTAACATACTACTGCAACTAGTACAGGTAACATACTACTGCAACTAGTACAGGTAAAATACTACTGCAACTAGTACAGGTAAAATACTACTGCAACTAGTACAGGTAACATACTACTGCAACTAGTACAGGTAAAATACTACTGCAACTAGTACAGGTAAAATACTACTGCAACGAGTACAGGTAACATACTACTGCAACGAGTACAGGTAACATACTACTGCAACTAGTACAGGTAACATACTACTGCAACTAGTACAGGTAACATACTACTGCAACTAGTACAGGTAACATACTACTGCAACTAGTACAGGTAAAATACTACTGCAACTAGTACAGGTAAAATACTACTGCAACTAGTACAGGTAAAATACTACTGCAACTAGTACAGGTAACATACTACTGCAACTAGTACAGGTAAAATACTACTGCAACTAGTACAGGTAAAATACTACTGCAACTACTACAGGTAAAATACTACTGCAACTAGTACAGGTAAAATACTACTGCAACTAGTACAGGTAAAATACTACTGCAACTAGTACAGGTAAAATACTACTGCAACTAGTACAGGTTAAATACTACTGCAACGAGTACAGGTAAAATACTACTGCAACTAGTACAGGTAACATACTACTGCAACTAGTACAGGTAACATACTACTGCAACTAGTACAGGTAACATACTACTGCAACTAGTACAGGTAAAATACTACTGCAACGAGTACAGGTAACATACTACTGCAACTAGTACAGGTAACATACTACTGCAACTAGTACAGGTAAAATACTACTGCAACTAGTACAGGTAACATACTACTGCAACTTAGTACAGGTAAATACTACTGCAACTAGTACAGGTAACATACTACTGCAACGAGTACAGGTAACATACTACTGCAACTAGTACAGGTAACATACTACTGCAACGAGTACAGGTAACATACTACTGCAACTAGTACAGGTAAAATACTACTGCAACTAGTACAGGTAAAATACTACTGCAACTAGTACAGGTAACATACTACTGCAACGAGTACAGGTAACATACTACTGCAACTAGTACAGGTAAAATACTACTGCAACGAGTACAGGTAACATACTACTGCAACTAGTACAGGTAACATACTACTGCAACTAGTACAGGTAAAATACTACTGCAACTAGTACAGGTAACATACTACTGCAACTAGTACAGGTAAAATACTACTGCAACGAGTACAGGTAAAATACTACTGCAACGAGTACAGGTAACATACTACTGCAACTAGTACAGGTAACATACTACTGCAACTAGTACAGGTAACATACTACTGCAACTAGTACAGGTAAAATACTACTGCAACTAGTACAGGTAACATACTACTGCAACGAGTACAGGTAACATACTACTGCAACGAGTACAGGTAACATACTACTGCAACTAGTACAGGTAACATACTACTGCAACTAGTACAGGTAACATACTACTGCAACTAGTACAGGTAACATACTACTGCAACTAGTACAGGTAACATACTACTGCAACGAGTACAGGTAACATACTACTGCAACGAGTACAGGTAACATACTACTGCAACTAGTACAGGTAACATACTACTGCAACTAGTACAGGTAACATACTACTGCAACTAGTACAGGTAACATACTACTGCAACTAGTACAGGTAAAATACTACTGCAACGAGTACAGGTAACATACTACTGCAACTAGTACAGGTAACATACTACTGCAACGAGTACAGGTAAAATACTACTGCAACTAGTACAGGTAAAATACTACTGCAACTAGTACAGGTAAAATACTACTGCAACGAGTACAGGTAAAATACTACTGCAACTAGTACAGGTAAAATACTACTGCAACTAGTACAGGTAAAATACTACTGCAACTAGTACAGGTAAAATACTACTGCAACGAGTACAGGTAAAATACTACTGCAACTAGTACAGGTAACATACTACTGCAACTAGTACAGTAAAATACTACTGCAACGAGTACAGGTAACATACTACTGCAACTAGTACAGGTAACATACTACTGCAACTAGTACAGGTAACATACTACTGCAACTAGTACAGGTAACATACTACTGCAACTAGTACAGGTAACATACTACTGCAACTAGTACAGGTAAAATACTACTGCAACTAGTACAGGTAAAATACTACTGCAACTAGTACAGGTAACATACTACTGCAACGAGTACAGGTAACATACTACTGCAACTAGTACAGGTAAAATACTACTGCAACTAGTACAGGTAAAATACTACTGCAACTAGTACAGGTAAAATACTACTGCAACTAGTACAGGTAACATACTACTGCAACGAGTACAGGTAACATACTACTGCAACGAGTACAGGTAACATACTACTGCAACTAGTACAGGTAACATACTACTGCAACTAGTACAGGTAAAATACTACTGCAACGAGTACAGGTAAAATACTACTGCAACTAGTACAGGTAACATACTACTGCAACTAGTACAGGTAACATACTACTGCAACGAGTACAGGTAAAATACTACTGCAACTAGTACAGGTAACATACTACTGCAACTAGTACAGGTAAAATACTACTGCAACTAGTACAGGTAAAATACTACTGCAACGAGTACAGGTAACATACTACTGCAACGAGTACAGGTAAAATACTACTGCAACTAGTACAGGTAACATACTACTGCAACTAGTACAGGTAAAATACTACTGCAACTAGTACAGGTAACATACTACTGCAACTAGTACAGGTAACATACTACTGCAACTAGTACAGGTAACATACTACTGCAACTAGTACAGGTAAAATACTACTGCAACTAGTACAGGTAAAATACTACTGCAACGAGTACAGGTAACATACTACTGCAACTAGTACAGGTAAAATACTACTGCAACTAGTACAGGTAACATACTACTGCAACTAGTACAGGTAAAATACTACTGCAACTAGTACAGGTAACATACTACTGCAACTAGTACAGGTAAAATACTACTGCAACGAGTACAGGTAACATACTACTGCAACTAGTACAGGTAAAATACTACTGCAACTAGTACAGGTAACATACTACTGCAACTAGTACAGGTAACATACTACTGCAACTAGTACAGGTAACATACTACTGCAACGAGTACAGGTAAAATACTACTGCAACTAGTACAGGTAACATACTACTGCAACTAGTACAGGTAAAATACTACTGCAACGAGTACAGGTAACATACTACTGCAACTAGTACAGGTAAAATACTACTGCAACTAGTACAGGTAACATACTACTGCAACTAGTACAGGTAACATACTACTGCAACTAGTACAGGTAAAATACTACTGCAACTAGTACAGGTAACATACTACTGCAACTAGTACAGGTAACATACTACTGCAACTAGTACAGGTAACATACTACTGCAACGAGTACAGGTAACATACTACTGCAACTAGTACAGGTAAAATACTACTGCAACTAGTACAGGTAACATACTACTGCAACTAGTACAGGTAAAATACTACTGCAACTAGTACAGGTAACATACTACTGCAACTAGTACAGGTAACATACTACTGCAACTAGTACAGGTAACATACTACTGCAACTAGTACAGGTAACATACTACTGCAACTAGTACAGGTAACATACTACTGCAACTAGTACAGGTAACATACTACTGCAACTAGTACAGGTAACATACTACTGCAACTAGTACAGGTAACATACTACTGCAACGAGTACAGGTAACATACTACTGCAACTAGTACAGGTAACATACTACTGCAACTAGTACAGGTAACATACTACTGCAACTAGTACAGGTAACATACTACTGCAACTAGTACAGGTAAAATACTACTGCAACTAGTACAGGTAAAATACTACTGCAACTAGTACAGGTAAAATACTACTGCAACTAGTACAGGTAACATACTACTGCAACTAGTACAGGTAAAATACTACTGCAACTAGTACAGGTAACATACTACTGCAACTAGTACAGGTAACATACTACTGCAACTAGTACAGGTAAAATACTACTGCAACTAGTACAGGTAAAATACTACTGCAACTAGTACAGGTAAAATACTACTGCAACTAGTACAGGTAACATACTACTGCAACTAGTACAGGTAACATACTACTGCAACGAGTACAGGTAAAATACTACTGCAACTAGTACAGGTAACATACTACTGCAACGAGTACAGGTAAAATACTACTGCAACTAGTACAGGTAACATACTACTGCAACGAGTACAGGTAAAATACTACTGCAACTAGTACAGGTAAAATACTACTGCAACTAGTACAGGTAAAATACTACTGCAACTAGTACAGGTAACATACTACTGCAACGAGTACAGGTAAAATACTACTGCAACTAGTACAGGTAAAATACTACTGCAACTAGTACAGGTAACATACTACTGCAACTAGTACAGGTAACATACTACTGCAACTAGTACAGGTAACATACTACTACAACTAGTACAGGTAAAATACTACTGCAACTAGTACAGGTAAAATACTACTGCAACTAGTACAGGTAAAATACTACTACAACTAGTACAGGTAACATACTACTGCAACTAGTACAGGTAACATACTACTGCAACTAGTACAGGTAAAATACTACTGCAACTAGTACAGGTAAAATACTACTGCAACTAGTACAGGTAAAATACTACTGCAACTAGTACAGGTAACATACTACTGCAACTAGTACAGGTAAAATACTACTGCAACTAGTA